>NC_069500.1:86921446-87111446 GCF_027579735.1 Bombina bombina | reverse complement strand
TGAAAAATAGTGCAGATGTATTTTTATTGAACTATGTAGGAGGCATTACAATGATATAAGATTAAAAAAACAGAATTTATGTTTACCTGATAAATTACTTTCTCCAACGGTGTGTCCGGTCCACGGCGTCATCCTTACTTGTGGGATATTCTCTTCCCCAACAGGAAATGGCAAAGAGCCCAGCAAAGCTGGTCACATGATCCCTCCTAGGCTCCGCCTACCCCAGTCATTCGACCGACGTTAAGGAGGAATATTTGCATAGGAGAAACCATATGGTACCGTGGTGACTGTAGTTAAAGAAAATAAATTATCAGACCTGATTAAAAAAAAAAAAAAACCAGGGCGGGCCGTGGACCGGACACACCGTTGGAGAAAGTAATTTATCAGGTAAACATAAATTCTGTTTTCTCCAACATAGGTGTGTCCGGCCCACGGCGTCATCCTTACTTGTGGGAACCAATACCAAAGCTTTAGGACACGGATGAAGGGAGGGAGCAAATCAGGTCACCTAAATGGAAGGCACCACGGCTTGCAAAACCTTTCTCCCAAAAATAGCCTCAGAAGAAGCAAAAGTATCAAACTTGTAAAATTTGGTAAAAGTGTGCAGTGAAGACCAAGTCGCTGCCCTACATATCTGATCAACAGAAGCCTCGTTCTTGAAGGCCCATGTGGAAGCCACAGCCCTAGTGGAATGAGCTGTGATTCTTTCGGGAGGCTGCCGTCCGGCAGTCTCGTAAGCCAATCTGATGATGCTTTTAATCCAAAAAGAGAGAGAGGTAGAAGTTGCTTTTTGACCTCTCCTTTTACCGGAATAAACAACAAACAAGGAAGATGTTTGTCTAAAATCCTTTGTAGCATCTAAATAGAATTTTAGAGCGCGAACAACATCCAAATTGTGCAACAAACGTTCCTTCTTTGAAACTGGTTTCGGACATAGAGAAGGTACGATAATCTCCTGGTTAATGTTTTTGTTAGAAACAACTTTTGGAAGAAAACCAGGTTTAGTACGTAAAACCACCTTATCTGCATGGACTAGATAAGGAGGAGAACACTGCAGAGCAGATAATTCTGAAACTCTTCTAGCAGAAGAAATTGCAACTAAAAACAAAACTTTCCAAGATAATAACTTAATATCAACGGAATGCAAGGGTTCAAACGGAACCCCCTGAAGAACTGAAAGAACTAAATTGAGACTCCAAGGAGGAGTCAAAGGTTTGTAAACAGGCTTAATTCTAACCAGAGCCTGAACAAAGGCTTGAACATCTGGCACAGCGGCCAGCTTTTTGTGAAGTAACACAGACAAGGCAGAAATCTGTCCCTTCAGGGAACTTGCAGATAATCCTTTTTCCAATCCTTCTTGAAGGAAGGATAGAATCCTAGGAATCTTAACCTTGTCCCAAGGGAATCCTTTAGATTCACACCAACAGATATATTTTTTCCAAATTTTGTGGTAAATCTTTCTAGTTACAGGCTTTCTGGCCTGAACAAGAGTATCGATAACAGAATCTGAGAACCCTCGCTTCGATAAGATCAAGCGTTCAATCTCCAAGCAGTCAGCTGGAGTGAAACCAGATTCGGATGTTCGAACGGACCCTGAACAAGAAGGTCTCGTCTCAAAGGTAGCTTCCAAGGAGGAGCCGATGACATATTCACCAGATCTGCATACCAAGTCCTGCGTGGCCACGCAGGAGCTATCAAGATCACCGACGCCCTCTCCTGATTGATCCTGGCTACCAGCCTGGGGATGAGAGGAAACGGCGGGAACACATAAGCTAGTTTGAAGGTCCAAGGTGCTACTAGTGCATCCACTAGAGCCGCCTTGGGATCCCTGGATCTGGACCCGTAGCAAGGAACTTTGAAGTTCTGACGAGAGGCCATCAGATCCATGTCTGGAATGCCCCACAGCTGAGTGACTTGGGCAAAGATTTCCGGATGGAGTTCCCACTCCCCCGGATGCAATGTCTGACGACTCAGAAAATCCGCTTCCCAATTTTCCACTCCTGGGATGTGGATAGCAGACAGGTGGCAGGAGTGAGACTCCGCCCATAGAATGATTTTGGTCACTTCTTCCATCGCCAGGGAACTCCTTGTTCCCCCCTGATGGTTGATGTACGCAACAGTTGTCATGTTGTCTGATTGAAACCGTATGAACTTGGCCCTCGCTAGCTGAGGCCAAGCCTTGAGAGCATTGAATATCGCTCTCAGTTCCAGAATATTTATCGGTAGAAGAGATTCTTCCCGAGACCAAAGACCCTGAGCTTTCAGGGATCCCCAGACCGCGCCCCAGCCCATCAGACTGGCGTCGGTCGTGACAATGACCCACTCTGGTCTGCGGAATGTCATCCCTCGTGACAGGTTGTCCAGGGACAGCCACCAACGGAGTGAGTCTCTGGTCTTCTGATTTACTTGTATCTTCGGAGACAAGTCTGTATAGTCCCCATTCCACTGACTGAGCATGCACAGTTGTAATGGTCTTAGATGAATGCGTGCAAAAGGAACTATGTCCATTGCCGCTACCATCAACCCGATCACTTCCATGCACTGAGCTATGGAAGGAAGAGGAACGGAATGAAGTATCCGACAAGAGTCTAGAAGTTTTGTTTTTCTGGCCTCTGTCAGAAAAATCCTCATTTCTAAGGAGTCTATTATTGTTCCCAAGAAGGGAACCCTTGTTGACGGAGATAGAGAACTCTTTTCCACGTTCACTTTCCATCCGTGAGATCTGAGAAAGGCCAGGACAATGTCCGTGTGAGCCTTTGCTTGAGGAAGGGACGACGCTTGAATCAGAATGTCGTCCAAGTAAGGTACTACAGCAATGCCCCTTGGTCTTAGCACAGCTAGAAGGGACCCTAGTACCTTTGTGAAAATCCTTGGAGCAGTAGCTAATCCGAAAGGAAGCGCCACGAACTGGTAATGTTTGTCCAGGAATGCGAACCTCAGGAACCGATGATGTTCCTTGTGGATAGGAATATGTAGATACGCATCCTTTAAATCCACCGTGGTCATGAATTGACCTTCCTGGATGGAAGGAAGAATAGTTCGAATGGTTTCCATCTTGAACGATGGAACCTTGAGAAACTTGTTTAAGATCTTGAGATCTAAGATTGGTCTGAACGTTCCCTCTTTTTTGGGAACTATAAACAGATTGGAGTAGAACCCCATCCCTTGTTCTCTTAATGGAACGGGATGAATCACTCCCATTTTTAACAGGTCTTCTACACAATGTAAGAATGCCTGTCTTTTTATGTGGTCTGAAGACAACTGAGACCTGTGGAACCTCCCCCTTGGGCGAAGTCCCTTGAATTCCAGAAGATAACCTTGGGAGACTATCTCTAGCGCCCAAGGATCCAGAACATCTCTTGCCCAAGCCTGAGCGAAGAGAGAGAGTCTGCCCCCCACCAGATCCGGTCCCGGATCGGGGGCCAACATTTCATGCTGTCTTGGTAGCAGTGGCAGGTTTCTTGGCCTGCTTTCCCTTGTTCCAGCCTTGCATTGGTCTCCAAGCTGGCTTGGCTTGAGAAGTATTACCCTCTTGCTTAGAGGACGTAGCACCTTGGGCTGGTCCGTTTCTACGAAAGGGACGAAAATTAGGTTTATTTTTTGCCTTGAAAGGCCGATCCTGAGGAAGGGCGTGGCCCTTACCCCCAGTGATATCCGAGATAATCTCTTTCAAGTCAGGGCCAAACAGCGTTTTCCCCTTGAAAGGAATGTTAAGTAGCTTGTTCTTGGAAGACGCATCAGCCGACCAAGATTTCAACCAAAGCGCTCTGCGCGCCACAATAGCAAACCCAGAATTCTTAGCCGCTAACCTAGCCAATTGCAAAGTGGCGTCTAGGGTGAAAGAATTAGCCAATTTGAGAGCATTGATTCTGTCCATAATCTCCTCATAAGGAGGAGAATCACTGTCGACCGCCTTTATCAGCTCATCGAACCAGAAACATGCGGCTGTAGCGACAGGGACAATGCATGAAATTGGTTGTAGAAGGTAACCCTGCTGAACAAACATCTTTTTAAGCAAACCTTCTAATTTTTTATCCATAGGATCTTTGAAAGCACAACTATCCTCTATGGGTATAGTGGTGCGTTTGTTTAAAGTGGAAACCGCTCCCTCGACCTTGGGGACTGTCTGCCATAAGTCCTTTCTGGGGTCGACCATAGGAAACAATTTTTTAAATATGGGGGGAGGGACGAAAGGAATACCGGGCCTTTCCCATTCTTTATTAACAATGTCCGCCACCCGCTTGGGTATAGGAAAAGCTTCTGGGAGCCCCGGCACCTCTAGGAACTTGTCCATTTTACATAGTTTCTCTGGGATGACCAACTTGTCACAATCATCCAGAGTGGATAATACCTCCTTAAGCAGAATGCGGAGATGTTCCAACTTAAATTTAAATGCAATCACATCAGGTTCAGCTTGTTGAGAAATGTTCCCTGAATCAGTAATTTCTCCCTCAGACAAAACCTCCCTGGCCCCATCAGACTGAGTTAGAGGCCCTTCAGAAATATTAATATCAGCGTCGTCATGCTCTTCAGTATCTAAAACAGAGCAGTCGCGCTTACGCTGATAAGTGTTCATTTTGGCTAAAATGTTTTTGACAGAATTATCCATTACAGCCGTTAATTGTTGCATAGTAAGGAGTATTGGCGCGCTAGATGTACTAGGGGCCTCCTGAGTGGGCAAGACTCGTGTAGACGAAGGAGGGAATGATGCAGTACCATGCTTACTCCCCTCACTTGAGGAATCATCTTGGGCATCATTGTCATTGTCACATAAATCACATTTATTTAAATGAATAGGAATTCTGGCTTCCCCACATTCAGAACACAGTCTATCTGGTAGTTCAGACATGTTAAACAGGCATAAACTTGATAACAAAGTACAAAAAACGTTTTAAAATAAAACCGTTACTGTCACTTTAAATTTTAAACTGAACACACTTTTTTACTGCAAATGCGAAAAAACATGAAGGAATTGTTCAAAATTCACCAAATTTTCACCACAGTGTCTTAAAGCCTTAAAAGTATTGCACACCAAATTTGGAAGCTTTAACCCTTAAAATAACGGAACCGGAGCCGTTTTGAACTGTAACCCCTTTACAGTCCCTGGTATCTGCTTTGCTGAGACCCAACCAAGCCCCAAGGGGAATACGATACCAAATGACGCCTTCAGAAAGTCTTTTCTAAGTATCAGAGCTCCTCTCACATGCGACTGCATGCCATGCCTCTCAAAAACAAGTGCGCAACACCGGCGCGAAAATGAGGCTCTGCCTATGCTTTGGGAAAGCCCCTAAAGAATAAGGTGTCTAAAACAGTGCCTGCCGATACTATTATATCAAAATACCCAGATAAAATGATTCCTCAAGGCTAAATATGTGTTAATAATCAATCGATTTAGCCCAAAAAAAGTCTACAGTCTTAATAAGCCCTTTTTGAAGCCCTTATTTACAATCGTAATAAACATGGCTTACCGGATCCCAGAGGGAAAATGACAGCTTCCAGCATTACATCGTCTTGTTAGAATGTGTCATACCTCAAGCAGCAAGAGACTGCTCACTGTTCCCCCAACTGAAGTTAATTGCTCTCAACAGTCCTGTGTGGAACAGCCATGGATTTTAGTGACGGTTGCTAAAATCATTTTCCTCATACAAACAGAAATCTTCATCTCTTTTCTGTTTCTGAGTAAATAGTACATACCAGCACTATTTCAAAATAACAAACTCTTGATTGAATAATAAAAACTACAGTTAAACACTAAAAAACTCTAAGCCATCTCCGTGGAGATGTTGCCTGTACAACGGCAAAGAGAATGACTGGGGTAGGCGGAGCCTAGGAGGGATCATGTGACCAGCTTTGCTGGGCTCTTTGCCATTTCCTGTTGGGGAAGAGAATATCCCACAAGTAAGGATGACGCCGTGGACCGGACACACCTATGTTGGAGAAAAAATCTATGAAATATTACTGTCAATTGTCAAATATATCCGCTAGATGTAAGATAAACATGAAAGAAATACACTATGTAAGAGGTATTTAAGTGATATCTGATTAGGGGAACCTATGATAATAGAATGTCCATTATTTACACTTGATGTAAAAAAAACATGAAAGAAATACGTTATAATAGCTAGTACATTTCTAAAAGAAAATATATATGTGTGTGGGTGTATATATGTGTGTATGTATATATATATATATATATATATATATATATATATATATATATACACATACATACACTGTATATATATATATATATATATATATATATATATACATACATACATACACACACAGATTTATTGCAAAATAGGTGTATAAAAATACATGGTTTACCACAAAGAAAACCCAACTTTCAGAGGAACTGCTTTTTTTTTTACTACGTATAATAAAAAAATTTATGAAGGATTTAATACTACGTTTTCTATCCACCAACCTCACTATATAAAATCAAAACAAAAACACACAATAATCAGCATGTTGAAAGTCCATTGGCACCAGATAGAGAGAGAAGATAACTACATGCATATCATGGTCCATCTATCAAATAATCAGCTGCATTTCTAGATTCTTCTTAATGCATTACTACTTAAAACCATTGCTTCGCTTTCTTAAAAAAAAAGTTTGGCTTCTCAATATTAAAGGTGTCACCTAATATTCCAACCCCTGAAATCTTGATGGTTTAACACATACACACAAAAACATACACTATAAAACACATATGTTTTATATAAATACATGCATCCATACACACACACACACACACACACTATAAAACACATGTTTTATATAAATACACACACTATAAAACACATATGTTTTATATAAATACATGCATCCAGAATACACACAAAAACACTATAAAACCTGTATGTTTTATATAAATGCATGCATCTATACACACACTATAAAACACACTGTAAAACACATATGTTTTATATAAATACATGCATCCATACACACACACACACACACTATAAAACACGTTTTATATAAATACACACACACACTGTAAAACACATATGTTTTATATAAATACATGCATCCATACACACACACTATAAAACACGTTATATATAAATACACACACACACATACTGTAAAACACATATGTTTTATATAAATACATGCATCCACAGACATCCCAACCTGCAAAAACGCATTTCAGGGAGGTAGCTTCACCTGTTACTGCGCCGCAAACCCCCCCCCCTTCCCAGTTATATATTGGACACCTTGAAACCCTAAACAAGATAGAGACTTATCATTAAAGTAGCTTCCCACTAAAGTCACATTGAAAAAAAAAGTAGCTTTATTGCACAACCACATACAACAAACCTATTATCCAGTGATCGTACGCTTGTTGAATGCATAAATATTTTAGAATACGAAGTTTAATTACGTGCAGTAAATAAGATAGTATTTGTGTTTTATTTTTCTTAAAATCAGTGGGGGCTTTTTGGTTACTGATGCTTTGAGGGTTCTATAACGTCCCAGCAACTAAAGGCATTACTTAAAGAAACACATTTCCGGATTTGGGCCACATTGGATCATGGTACTTGGAGTTTCAGGGAGATTGCATTCCATTTGCTGGCATCAGGGAGCCGCTATTACAATCAGGGAGAGTTGGGATGTCTGCATTTAGCATGCACACAAATACACTATAAAACCTGTATGTTTTATATAAATGCATGCATCTATACACACACACACACTGTAAAACACATGTTTTATATAAATACATGCATCCAGCATACACACACTGTAAAACACATGTTTTATATAAATACACACACACACACACTGTAAAACACGTTTTATATAAATACACACACTGTAAAACACATGTTTTATATAAATACACACACACACTGTAAAACACAAGTTTTATATAAATACGCACACACACACACACACACACTGTAAAACACATGTTTTATATAAATACACACACACTATAAAACACATGTTTTATATAAATACACACACACACACACTGTAAAACACATGTTTTATATAAATACACACACACACACTGTAAAACACGTTTTATATAAATACACACACACACACACACTGTAAAACACATGTTTTATATAAATACACACACACACACACACTGTAAAACACATGTTTTATATAAATACGCACACACACACACACACACACTGTAAAACACATGTTTTATATAAATACACACACACACACACACACTATAAAACACATGTTTTATATAAATACACACACACTGTAAAACACATGTTTTATATAAATACACACACACACACACACTGTAAAACACATGTTTTATATAAATACACACACACACACTGTAAAACACATGTTTTATATAAATACACACACACACACACACTGTAAAACACATGTTTTATATAAATACACACACACACACACTAAAACACATGTTTTATATAAATACACACACTGTAAAACACATGTTTTATATAAATACACACACACACACACACTGTAAAACACATGTTTTATATAAATACACACACACACACTAAAACACATGTTTTATATAAATACACACACACACTGTAAAACACGTTTTATATAAATACACACACACACACACTCACACACACTGTAAAACACATGTTTTATATAAATACACACACACACACACACTGTAAAACACATGTTTTATATAAATACACACAAACACACTAAAACACATGTTTTATATAAATACACACACACACTGTAAAACACGTTTTATATAAATACACACACACACACACTCACACACACACTAAAACACATGTTTTATATAAATACACACACACACTATAAAACACATGTTTTATATAAATACACACACACACACTGTAAAACACATGTTTTATATAAATACACACACACACATACACACACACTGTAAAACACATGTTTTATATAAATACACACACACACACACACTGTAAAACACATGTTTTATATAAATACACACACACACACACACACTGTAAAACATGTTTTATATAAATACACACACACACACTGTAAAACACATATGTTTTATATAAATACACACACACACTATAAAACACATGTTTTATATAAACACACACACACACACACACACTGTAAAACACATATGTTTTATATAAATACACACACACACACACACACACTGTAAAACACATATGTTTTATATAAATACACACACACACACACACACACACTGTAAAACACATGTTTTATATAAATACACACACACACTATAAAACACATGTTTTATATAAACACACACACACACACACACTGTAAAACACATATGTTTTATATAAATACACACATACACTATAAAACACATGTTTTATATAAATACACACACTGTAAAACACATATGTTTTATATAAATACACACACACACTATAAACACATGTTTTATATAAATACATACACACACACACTGTAAAAACAGAATTTATGTTTACCTGATAAATTACTTTCTCCAACGGTGTGTCCGGTCCACGGCGTCATCCTTACTTGTGGGATATTCTCCTCCCCAACAGGAAATGGCAAAGAGCCCAGCAAAGCTGGTCACATGATCCCTCCTAGGCTCCGCCTACCCCAGTCATTCGACCGACGTTAAGGAGGAATATTTGCATAGGAGAAACCATATGTTACCGTGGTGACTGTAGTTAAAGAAAATAAATTATCAGACCTGATTAAAAAAACCAGGGCGGGCCGTGGACCGGACACACCGTTGGAGAAAGTAATTTATCAGGTAAACATAAATTCTGTTTTCTCCAACATAGGTGTGTCCGGTCCACGGCGTCATCCTTACTTGTGGGAACCAATACCAAAGCTTTAGGACACGGATGAAGGGAGGGAGCAAATCAGGTCACCTAAATGGAAGGCACCACGGCTTGCAAAACCTTTCTCCCAAAAATAGCCTCAGAAGAAGCAAAAGTATCAAATTTGTAAAATTTAGAAAAAGTGTGCAGTGAAGACCAAGTCGCTGCCTTACATATCTGATCAACAGAAGCCTCGTTCTTGAAGGCCCATGTGGAAGCCACAGCCCTAGTGGAGTGAGCTGTGATTCTTTCAGGAGGCTGCCGTCCGGCAGTCTCATAAGCCAATCGGATAATGCTTTTAATCCAGAAGGAGAGAGAGGTAGAAGTTGCTTTTTTGACCTCTCCGTTTACCAGAATAAACAACAAACAAAGACAAAGTTTGTCTGAAATCCTTAGTAGCTGCTAAGTAAAATTTGAGAGCACGAACTACATCCAAGTTGTGCAACAAACGTTCCTTCTTTGAAACTGGATTAGGACACAAAGAAGGCACAACTATCTCCTGGTTAATGTTTTAGTTAGAAACAACTTTTGGAAGAAAACCAGGTTTAGTACGCAAAACCACCTTATCTGCATGGAACACCAGATAAGGAGAAGAACACTGCAGAGCAGATAATTCTGAAACTCTTCTAGCAGAAGAAATTGCAACCAAAAACAAAACTTTCCAAGATAATAACTTAATATCAACGGAATGTAAGGGTTCAAACGGAACCCCCTGAAGAACTGAAAGAACTAGGTTGAGACTCCAAGGAGGAGTCAAAATTTTGTAAACAGGCTTGATTCTAACCAGAGCCTGAACAAAGGCTAGAACATCTGGCACAGCTGCCAGCTTTTTGTGAAGTAACACAGACAAGGCAGAAATCTGTCCCATCAAGGAACTTGCAGATAATCCTTTTTCCAATCCTTCTCGAAGGAAGGATAGACTCTTAGGAATCTTAACCTTGTCCCAAGGGAATCCTGCAGATTCACACCAACAGATATACCAAATTATGTGGTAATTTTTCTGGTTACAGGCTTTCAGGCCTGAACAAGAGTATTAATAACAGAATCTGAGAACCCTCGCTTTGATAAGATCAAGCGTTCAATCTCCAAGCGGTCAGCTGGAGTGGGTCGAACGGACCTAGAACAAGAAGGTCTCGTCTCAAAGGTAGCTTCCATGGTGGAGCCGATGACATATTCACCAGATCTGCATACCAAGTCCTGCGTGGCCACGCAGGGGCTATCAAAATCACCGACGCCCTCTCCTGATTGATCCTGGCTACCAGCCTGGGGATGAGAGGAAACGGCGGGAACACATAAGCTAGTTTGAAGGTCCAAGGTGCTACTAGTGCATCCACTAGAGCCGCCTTGGGATCCCTGGATCTGTACCCGTAGTAAGGAACTCTGAAGTTCTGGCGAGAGGCCATCAGATCCATGTCTGGAATGCCCCACGGTTGAGTGACTTGGGCAAAGATTTCCGGATGGAGTTCCCACTCCCCCGGATGCAATGTCTGACGACTCAGAAAATCCGCTTCCCAATTTTCCACTCCTGGGATGTGGATAGCAGACAGGTGGCAGGAGTGAGACTCCGCCCATAGAATGATTTTGGTCACTTCTTCCATCGCTAGGGAACTCCTTGTTCCCCCCTGATGGTTGATGTATGAACTTGGCCCTCGCTAGCTGAGGCCAAGCTTTGAGAGCATTGAATATCGCTCTCAGTTCCAGGATATTTATCGGTAGAAGAGATTCTACCCGAGACCAAAGACCCTGAGCTTTCAGGGATCCCCAGACCGCGCCCCAGCCCATCAGACTGGCGTCGGTCGTGACAATGACCCACTCTGGTCTGCGGAAGGTCATCCCTTGTGACAGGTTGTCCAGGGACAGCCACCAACGGAATGAGTCTCTGGTCCTCTGATTTACTTGTATCTTCGGAGACAAGTCTGAATAGTCCCCATTCCACTGACTGAGCATGAACAGTTGTAATGGTCTTAGATGAATGCGCACAAAAGGAACTATGTCCATTGCCGCTACCATCAAACCTATCACTTCCATGCACTGCGCTATGGAAGGAAGAGGAACGGAATGAAGTATCCGACAAGAGTCTAGAAGTTTTGTTTTTCTGGCTTCTGTCAGAAAAATCCTCATTTCTAAGGAGTCTATTATAGTTCCCAAGAAGGGAACCCTCGTTGACGGAGATAGAGAACTCTTTTCCACGTTCACTTTCCATCCGTGAGATCTGAGAAAGGCCAGGACAATGTCCGTGTGAGCCTTTACTTGAGGAAGGGACGACGCTCGAATCAGAATGTCGTCCAAGTAAGGTACTACAGCAATGCCCCTTGGTCTTAGCACCGCCAGAAGGGACCCTAGTACCTATGAGAAAATCCTAGGAGCAGTGGCTAATCCGAAAGAAAACGCCACGAACTGGAAATGCTTGTCCAGGAATTCAAACCTTAGGAACCGATGATGTTCCTTGTGGATAGGAATATGTAGATACGCATCCTTGAAATCCACCTTGGTCATGAATTGACCTTCCTGGATGGAAGGAAGAAGTGTTCGAATGGTTTCCATCTTGAACGATGGAACCTTGAGAAACTTGTTCAAGATCTTGAGATCCAAGATTGGTCTGAACGTTCCCTCTTTTTTGGGAACTATGAACAGATTGGAGTAGAACCCCATCCCTTGTTCTCCTAATGGAACAGGATGAATCACTCCCATTTTTAGCAGGTCTTCTACCCAATGTAAGAATGCCTGTCTTCTTATGTGGTCTGAAGACAACTGAGACCTGTGGAACCTCCCCCTTGGAGGAAGCCCCTTGAACTCCAGAGAATAACCTTGGGAGACTATTTCTAGCGCCCAAGGATCCAGAACATCTCTTGCCCCAGCCTGAGCGAAGAGAGAGAGTCTGCCCCCCACCAGATCCGGTCCCGGATCGGGGGCCCGCATTTCATGCTGTCTTGGTAGCAGTGGCAGGTTTCCTGGCCTGCTTTCCTTTGTTCCAGCCTTGCATAGGTCTCCAGGCTGGATTGGCTTGAGAAGTATTACCTTCCTGCTTAGAGGACGTAGCCCTTGGGGCTGATCCGTTTCTGCGAAAGGGACGAAACTTAGGTTTATTTTTGGTCTTGAAAAGACCTATCCTGAGGAAGGGCGTGGCCCTTGCCCCCAGTGATATCAGAGATAATCTCTTTCAAGTCAGGGCCAAAGAGTGTTTTCCCCTTGAAAGGAATGTCAAGCAATTTGTTCTTGGAAGACGCATCCGCTGCCCAAGATTTTAACCAAAGCGCTCTGCGCCACAATAGCAAACCCAGAATTTTTTCGCCGCTAACCTAGCCAATTGCAAGGTGGCGTCTAGGGTGAAAGAATTAGCCAATTTAAGAGCACGAATTCTGTCCATAATCTCCTCATAAGAAGAAGAATTACTAATAATCGCCTTTCCTAGCTCATCAAACTAGAAACACGCGGCTGCAGTGACAGGGACAATGCATGCAATTGGTTGTAGAAGGGAACCTTGCTGAACAAACATCTTTAGCAGACCTTCTAATTTTTTATCCATAGGATCTTGGAAAGCACAACTATCTTCTATGGGTATAGTGGCGCGCTTGTGTAGAGTAGAAACCGCCCCCTCGACCTTGGGGACTGTCTGCCATCAGTCCTTTCTGGGGTCGACTATAGGAAAACAATTTTATAAATATGGGGGGAGGTACTAAAGGTATACCGGGCCTGTCCCATTCTTTACTAACAATGTACGCCACCCGCTTGGATATAGGAAAAGCTTCGGGGGGCCCCGGGGCCTCTAAGAACTTTTCCATTTTACATAGTGGTTCTGGAATGACCAGATAATCACAATCATCCAAATTGGATAACACCTCCTTAAGCAGAGCGCGGAGATGTTCCAACTTAAATTTAAAAGTAATCACATCAGGTTCAGCTTGTTGAGAAATGTTTCCTGAATCTGAAATTTCTCCCTCAGACAAAACCTCCCTGGCCCCCTCAGACTGGTGTAGGGGCCCTTCAGAAACCATATCATCAGCGTTCTCATGCTCTACAGAATTTTCTAAAACAGAGCAGTCGCGCTTTCGCTGATAAGTGGGCATATTGGCTAAAATGTTTTTGATAGAATTATCCATTACAGCCGTTAAATGTTGCATAGTAAGGAGTATTGGCGCACTAGATGTACTAGGGGCCTCCTGTATGGGCAAGACTGGTGTAGACGAAGGAGGGGATGATGCAGTACCATGCTTACTCCCCTCACTTGAGGAATCATCTTGGGCATCATTTTTACTAAATTTTTTTATGACATAAAATACATATAGTTAAATGAGAAGGAACCTTGGTTTCCCCACAGTCAGAACACAATCTATCTGGTAGTTCAGACATGTTAAACAGGCATAAACTTGATAACAAAGCACAAAAAACGTTTTAAAATAAAACCGTTACTGTCACTTTAAATTTTAAACTAAACACACTTTATTACTGCAATTGCGAAAAAGTATGAAGGAATTGTTCAAAATTCACCAAAATTTCACACAGTGTCTTAAAGCCTTAAAAGTATTGCACACCAAATTTGGAAGCTTTAACCCTTAAAATAACGGAACCGGAGCCGTTTTTATATTTAACCCCTTTACAGTCCCTGGAATCTGCTTTGCTGAGACCCAACCAAGCCCAAAGGGGAATACGATACCAAATGATGCCTTCAGAAAGACTTTTCTATGTATCAGAGCTCCACACACATGCAGCTGCATGCCATTGTTCTCAAAAACAAGTGCGCCATACCGGCGCGAAAATGAGGCTCTGACAATGATTAGGGAAAGTCCCTAAAGAATAAGGTGTCTAAAACAGTGCCTGCCGATATAATCTTATCAAAATACCCAGATTAAATGATTCCTCAAGGCTAAATATGTGTTAATAATGAATCGATTTAGCCCAGAAAAAGTCTACAGTCTTAATAAGCCCTTGTGAAGCCCTTATTTACTATCTTAATAAACATGGCTTACCGGATCCCATAGGGAAAATGACAGCTTCCAGCATTACATCGTCTTGTTAGAATGTGTCATACCTCAAGCAGTAAGAGACTGCACACTGTTCCCCCAACTGAAGTTAATTGCTCTCAACAGTCCTGTGTGGAACAGCCATGGATTTTAGTTACGGTGCTAAAATCATTTTCCTCATACAAACAGAAATCTTCATCTCTTTTCTGTTTCTGAGTAAATAGTACATACCAGCACTATTTTAAAATAACAAACTCTTGATTGAATAATAAAAACTACAGTTAAACACTAAAAAACTCTAAGCCATCTCCGTGGAGATGTTGCCTGTACAACGGCAAAGAGAATGACTGGGGTAGGCGGAGCCTAGGAGGGATCATGTGACCAGCTTTGCTGGGCTCTTTGCCATTTCCTGTTGGGGAGGAGAATATCCCACAAGTAAGGATGACGCCGTGGACCGGACACACCTATGTTGGAGAAACACATGTTTTATATAAATACACACACACACTATAAAACACATGTTTTATATAAATACACACACACACTATAAAACACATGTTTTATATAAATACACACACACACTGTAAAACACATATGTTTTATATAAATACATGCATCCAGCATACACACACTCAGTTCACAATTTTATTATTTGGGGGCTCAGTCATTCCCCAAACCTACCCCCCCCCCCCCCCACATCAGGATGGCTTCAAATAATGAATGATAGTACAATGTGAAGCAGATGCTTTTAGTTTTTAATCACCTCACACAAAAAGATATGAACGTGAATTATTAAAAAGTGTTACACAAGGGAAGTGTCACTGGAGAGTTTTATCTCTGCATGCATGAAACCAATATTCAATCAACCATGGGTTGAAAATAAATATGAAATCTAGAAGCCAAGCTGAACATGAAGGAATCAGCCATATGGTTTTTATAGGAGAAAGTGGATACATTTATGTAACCATACATATAAATATTTCGGAGCCATTAGTTACATTTTAGAAGCCTATGGGATTTGTCATCAAAAATTAATAACCTTGTGTGCTATCACATTATACCAATGCAAAAAAGAATATGTGTTATTTTAATCAGTGTGTCCAACTCTCTGGATTCATATAGTTGTCAGTATTTTAGAGTCATGAAATTATTGTATAATATTTTGAATATCAGACAATTTGACTGGCACGTATATACTCAAAACAAAGAAGTCTTTAAATTATGGTCTGCTTCATTGTCCAGAGGATAGGTATGAAATACTGGTTTCATTATTTTAGCTAATTATACCTACTACTCTATAGCTATACAGGAATTGATCCGATAAACGCCTGCATAAAAGTAAAATTAGCATTTAGTGAAAACAGCAATTAAAATAACTGTTTTCCCTTTTTAGTAATCTTTAGCTTCACGCAGCTAAACACACATTATTTTTAAATTAATGCTTACATATAAGAGCTAATAAAGTTTGTAAATCTCCATTTATTAATTAGAATTGCAAAGAGGAAACTGGAGAAATTTGAACCATTTTTAATGTTATATACAAAGCTTATTCACTTATATGTGTAAGATCTCTCAACATTTGTGAACAGACCAAATTTAACGGTTTTGTTAATAGAAGATAATGCTTTTACCCGTGGCAAATATTACTGAAAGGGACATAAATGGATGTTCGCTATTTTGTTTATTTATAAAATACATACAGTGCTTATTTCACATCTTACACAGATGAAAGTATACTGTAGGGCTCGACAAACCCAAGAACCACTGGCTCCTAGTGCACCTGTCCGCCTGCAATCGCCAATTGCAATGTTGCGAAATTTAACTTTGCACAAGAGGTTTCTTCTGCAATGCCACCCTCTGCTCCGGCACAACCAACTGCGCTAGAGCAGGTCATATTAATCCCCCCCAAACTAGCAAGTGTTGGGGCAATTGATCTTCCTACCTTTAAAGTGGAGGAGAGAAAAAAGAAGCAATCTCTGTGGCCGCCGGCTCACTTATGCAAACCTCCTCTTCAAAGCCCCAAAAAATGCAAATGCAGCTTCATAAATCCACATCTGTTTGCACAGAGCATACCTAACACATGAACTTGACATTACAAACTGCCTTATGATAGTGTGTTGGAATTTTATTATATGGATGAAACAAAGATTAAAGAATCATTGTACCCAAACATTTTCTGATAACACAATAGATCTAAATTTCAAGGTTTAAAGTCAGAACATGTAATTTTAAGAGACTTTTACAATTTATTTCTATTATCAATTTTACTTTGTCTTCTTCGTGTTATTTGTTGAAAACCCTATCTAGGTAGGCTAAGAGCAGGCATGCACTTCTGTGAGCAAGCTGTTGATTGGTGGTTACACTCGTATACCTCTTATTATTGGCAAGCTCCCAGTAGTATACTGCTGCTCTAATGCTGAATTTACTTATGTATCTAATCCTTTTGCAAAAGGTTGAAGATATAATTACATGCAAGCAACGATGCAATAAAAAATTAATAACACATCAAAGCATTTTGTTTATGCACTAATATCCCTTTAAAGATCAGAGTATAATCAGCAGCAGATCTGATAGTCCCTAGATAGGGTTAAAAAATAGACATCAGTCTCATGCTTATAAGCAAGCTACAAGTAGCCTCTTAGAGAATGACATAATTAATGTTGTGTCTATATAATTGAAGCTTCCATTAATGAGAGAGGCCTTATGGGATTCACCAATGTGAGAAGTATCAACAGCTTCAGAATATTTGATGGCTTGAACCGTTCCACTATCCTCATCTCACGGAAAGCGCTAGTGCTTTATTATGAAGTTGTAATGACACATATAGTTATATTTAAATATAAAATACTTGACAAATTCATCAAACTTCATATAATGGTAAAAAAAAACTAAATTTATGTTTACCTGATAAATGTATTTATTTCCGGATATGGTGAGTCCACGGCTTCATCAATTACTGTTGGGAACCAATAAAATGAGCCTGCTGCAAAACCTCAAAAATAAGGTAAAAACTCCAAGAGGAGCAAGCGACTTAAACACAGGCCTGACACTAACCAGGGTCTGAAAAAAGGATTACATATCTGGCACATCCTCCAGACATTTGTGTAAAAAAAAAAGAATAACGCAGAAACCTTCAGAGGAACGGACTGACAAAAACGTCCTCTAGACCAACCTGGAAAAAGGACAAAACCCTAGGAATCCTGACCCTACTTCCAAGAGTAGTCCTGGGATTACCATCAATAAAGGAATTTGCGCCATACCTTATGGTAAAAGCTACCAGTAATAGGCTCGCGAGCCTGAATCATGGTCTCAATGACCAATTCAGAAAAAACACGCTTAGACAAAACAAAGCATTCAATCTCCAAGCAGAAAGCTTCAGAGATACGAAGTTGGATGAACGAATGGACCCCAAATTAGAAAGTCCTTCCACAGGAACAACCACCAATGAATTATTTAAAAATACCAATGCTCACTCCTATTCAATACGAGCAAGGACTCATGGAAGGCGAGCAAACTGAGGGACAGAGATGCTATACTGAAAACCCAAGGAACCGCCAGGGAATTTAACAGAGCAGCCTGCTGATCTCTTGACCTTTAAACGCAACTAGGAAGTTTGGCGAACTAGCATTCCCAACTCCAGCACCCCCCATTTGAGGGTTAACCTGGAGAACACCTCCGGGAGAAAAATCCACTCCCCGGGATGAAAATTCGGAATGCTCAAGTAGTCCGCACCCGGTATCCACTCCTGAAAGGTGATTAGTGGATAGACAACAAATGTGAGCGTCCGCCCCCAAACAATCCATGCCAATCATGGAAAAGGAACTCCAGGTTCCACCCAGGTGGTTGATGTAAACCACCGAGATGATATTGTCCAACTAGAATCTTAAAAATCGGCTAAGACAACTGTGACCAAGCCATCAAAGCATTGTAGATTGCTCTCAACTCCAAAATGGTTACTCTTCCCTAATCCATAATTACCAACCCAACAGGTTGGCGCCCAAGGTCATTATTACTCAGGAAGGTCTCCGGAAGCATTTGGCCCGGGACCGAAGCTCCCACAGGACAAATATAGATCTATCCTCCGAGACAGAACCACATGATCCCTGTACCACTATCTGATCATGCATAACAGCAGACTCTCAGATAGAATTGAGCCCAGGGATGATATCCAAAGAAGTAACCATCAGACCAATTACCTCCATACATTAAGCCACTGAATGGCCAAACAGTAGAGAGCAGAGAGAGGCAAGAAGAAAGAAACCTTGATTTCCTGACCTCTGTCCAAAATACGTTCAGAGATAGGTAAACTAAAATGGTCCCTGAAAAAACTACCCCTGTAGCTGGAACAAGGGAATTCATTTTCCGATGCACTTCCCATCCGTGGAAATGAAGCAAAGACAACAAGATCTCTGAATGAGAGCTTGCTTGTCGAAAAGATGGCATCTGAACCATTATGTCATCCAGGAAGGTAACCACAGCAATTCCCCGAAACCTGATCACAGCCAAGATGGCCCCCTCTGGGAGCCCTGGCAAAGTCAAAAGGAAGAGCCACAACTTAAAGTGTTTTCCAGCAAGGCAAAACTCAGGAACTTGAAAATACGCATCCTCCAGGTCTATGGTCACCACAAACTGATCCTTTAGTACCAAAGGAAAAATGGAACCACTGGTTTCCATTGTTAAGGACGGTACCATGAGAAACTTGTTGAGACACTTTAGGTCTACCATAGGATGAAAAATACCCTCTTTTTCGGGAACTGTGGGCCGGAATGAATAGAACACTAGACACTGTTCCCTTACAGAAACTGGAACTATCACTCACAGGGAAGAGAGGTCCCAAACGCACTTCAAAAATGTCTCAGTGTTACCTGGCATGCAGATAAAATTGAGAGGTGAAACCTGCCTCTGGGAGGATAGGTATGATTTCTATATAGTAACCCTGAGATACTATGTCCGCATCCTATCTGGGGTATCTCGTATCCAAATTTGAAGACAGAGATTCAGCCACACTTAGATGTTATCCCAGATTGGGGGCAAACTCCTTTAGGTCTATTCATCTCGTCTTGTGGTAGAAAAGACCCTTTTCCACCCATAATATCAGAAATATTCCTGTCATATCAGGACCAAACAAGGTCTTACCCTTGTAAGGAAGCGCCAGAAACTTGGAGTCAGTGGAAAATCCACTGACCAAGAATAAAGCCACAACGCCCCGCGGCTAGCACAGCGAAGCCAGATATTTTGGCTGCCAGATTAAAAACATGTATGGTAGCATCAAAAATAAAAGAATTGGCTAGCTTAAGAGCATTAATTCTGTTCCGGATCTCCTCCAAAGGAGTACCTACCAAATTGTAATCAGACAAGGCGTGGCACCAATAAGATGCCGCACTTGACACAGTGGCAATACAAGGTAAGTCTCTAGCTTAGTCCACTGATCCTGAAAAGAACAGCTATCCTCTCTAGGAACCGTAGTTCTCTTAGCCAGAGTAGAAATGCCCTACTACCTTAGGCACCGTGCGCCATGATATTTAATGATGACGGCAGCAGGAAACATCTTTGTAAAGACAGGGGGAAAAAGGAATCCCTGACTTCTCCCATTCCTGCGGGGGGGGGGGGGACTGGATCCACAGAAGAATCCTAGTAACTATAAAATGTACTAGATTCAATGGGGTTGACAACGACAAACGTATTGAAGTAACTCCAAAGAAGCCAAAACCTCCTTTAACATACACAAAGGTGTACAAGCTAAAATCTGAAGGTTGCTACTTCAGCATCAGATGAAGGAATTATACTGTCTGAATCTGAGATTTTTCCCTCAGAGGCTACCGAAATATCTTCCTCATCAGACTTATGAGGAAGCATAGTCTGAGTAGCCATAGATTGGACAGAACCTTACTATCTGAATCTCTTAGATTCCTTTGCGTTTTCCCTAGCATAGGAAAAGCAGACAATGCCACAGATACCGCCGAAGAAACCTGAGAGGCAATTTCTGCAGGCAAATTAAATCCTCCTGGAGATTAATAGGAACCCCAGGTCACTGCATGTGACACCATTAAGGCTTGGGACATTCAAGGAGAAAGCTGTGGCATTGCAAATGAACAAAACCATTGAGTATAAAACACGGCAGAATAAGCCGTTCTGTTCCATTGCATCTTGCACTCTCTGTCCACACACTGAAGAGGCTTCTAAGCTACAGTACAGATTAAAATTTGAGATCAAAGCTGTAGCAGACATCTCCTCTGAGAAACAGTCCCAAATGTGACAAGTGCAGAAATTCCAACACAAACACAAAAGACGCCATTCCGCTGTCTGAACTATAGCAGAGACATGAGTCACATGACCCGCCAACCATTTCTCCCAGAAACTGCGCCGCAACACAAGTGCGCGCTTTCAGGGAGCCTAGTCAGTATAGTAGCGTCCTTCCCGCCACACAATTTACAATGGCGGGGGATGTTAGCACTGAAGTATGTAGCTTCTGAACCACTGAAGAGGCTTCTAACACAAAAATCTCTCTTGAGTGCAGGGTTGCAGTATAAGCAATAACAGACCCATATAAAGCCCATCAATAAAAAACATAAATTATGCTTACCTGATAATTTCACTTCCATCGAGGGGAGGAGAGTCCATGACTTCATTTATTACTGTTGGGAATTAAGAACCTGGCCACCAGGAGGAGGCAAAGACACCCCAGCCAAAGGCTTAAATACCTCCCCCACTTCCTCATACACCAGTCAATTCTGCCAAGGGAACTAGGAACGGTAGGAGAAATATCAGGGTATAAATGGTGCCAGAAGTTAAATTTAATTTAGGTCCGCCCATCGGAGATACGGACGGGAGCCGTGGACTCTCCTACCCTTGATGGAAATGAAATTATCAGTTAAGCATAATTTATGTTTTCCATCTAAAGGGGAGGAGAGTCCACAGCTTCATTCATTACTGTTGGGAACATATACCCAAGCTCTAGAGGACACTGAATGAAAGCAGGAGGGAAAAGGCGGACCCTAATCCGAGGGCACCACAGCCCACAAACAGTTCCAGCAGATCCCTGCGACAGGGTAACCTCCAGGGTGGAGAGGATGACATCCCCCCCAGATCCGCAAACCATGTCCTCCGCGGCCACGATGGAGCAATCCGAATGGCCAAAGCTCGCTCCTGTTTGATGGAAGTCTCCCCCTCGACCATTTCACACAGGGATTCACACCAATATGTTGCAGCTCTGGCAACCGCAGCTACAGCCGCTGCTGGCAGAAAAACAAACCCTGTGTTTTGAAATATTTTCCTTAACAGGTTTTCCAACTTTTTAGCCATGGCCTCTTTAAATTACAAACTATTCTCAAGAGGAATAGAGGCCCGCTTTGCAAGCGTAGAGATAGCACCATCCACCTTAGGGACAGTACCCCACAGCTCCAGTTGAGAGTCCGGGATGGGGAACAGTTTCTTAAAGGAAGAAGGGAAAAAGGAATAACCTAATCGCTCCCATTCATTCTTAATAATATTTGCCATCTTAACAGGAACCGGGAAGGCCTGAGGCACCACCCTGTCCTCATATACCTTATCAAGCTTAGGAATCACAGGTTCTTCTGGAAGTTTCGGTTCCGGAACTTCCAGAGTAGCAAGCACTTGTCTCGGCAAAAAGCTCACATTTTCCATCCTAAACCTAAAGTCCTTCGCAGCCGGAGGTATAGATAACACGGACTCTGACCCAGAAGGGGCCTCTTCCGAAGAGTCGGAGTGGGCCTCGTCATCGTAGAATGCCTCAGAAATTTCCACAGGCATAGACAACCCCTGGGCTGGGCCGCCATGATATGCCCTGCGCTTGCGCTTAGCAGAACGTGGTAAGGCATGGATCACTTTCAATACTGCCGTTTGCAGTTGATTCGCAAAATCTGATCGCCAATGATTCTCTCCCGCAGGATTAATTGTTGGACCCTGGGGCGCTGCATGTGTAATAGGAGATGAATGTAGGGAATGCACCTCCCAGGACGGGAACCCCTCAGAGGTGGACAGCTCAGTAGTACTAGACATCCGTTTGCTCTTAGATGTCGTAACCTTATTAAGGCATGTGGAACATAGTTGAGCAGGCTGATCTACCAGAACCTCCTCACAATAAACACAGGAATGAGACCTAGTTAAAGAGGACGAGCCCTCTAACGCGTCAGAGTCCTCCATAGCTTGCGCTGTTATTAAGGACTAGATTAACTTAATAAATAGGCACCTTTATAACCCACAATGGCCGGGGCACTAACCAGCTCCTATGACCCGGACAGAAACCGTTTTATCTCCTGCGCCGCTGATCAAAAGAGGAAGATAAGATAGCCACACCCGGTCACATGGAAAGTCCGGCAGGACCGCCCCTGCCTAAGGAGAAAACGCACCAAAAAGGGCCATGCCATACTCCCGTAAGTCACCTGAAAGTTCCACACATTGCCAGAGCCTCATCTCGCACATAACGCCACAATCACAAAAAAATATATCATGTATAAACCCCCCTGTTCAATTATACCCTTTCTAGGAATATTAACCCTTGATTCTATAAAGATAAAAGGCATCACACTGTGACCCTGTCTTCCATGTTATCATTATGTAATAAAAAATGAAAAGATCTTACCAGAATCAACGCCGTGGAACAGGAACACGTTCCTTTAAGTGTGACAGGTGAGAAAGGCAAATAATAACTGGGGGATAAGAGAAGTGGGGGAGGTATTTAAGCCTTTGGCCGGGGTGTCTTTGTTTCCTCCTGGTGGCCAGGTTCTTAATTCCCAACAGTAATGAATGAAGCCGTGGACTCTCCTCCCCTTTAGATGGAAATTAAATTAAATAAGAGAGGGCTAACGGAATCCTCCCACATATAGAACATCGCTATAACTAGAGAGGAACTGTATGTGTATATGCCTGTGGGTAAGGGAGTGATACTGAACAGTTTGACTGTGGTGCTCTTTGCCGCCTCCTGCTGGCCAGGAGTGATATTCCCAACAGTAATTGATGAAGCCGTGAACTCACCATATCTTAGGAAGGAAACAAATGTTTTATTTTGAAGTTGAAAAGTCATATTTAACTATATTTGCTTTGCTGGAGATGGTGAGTCACTGAACAGCTCATGAAAATGGTAATGAAAAAGAGATTGACCTCAGAAAGCATTTGGCACAGCAAGGAAACGTGAATGTATTTCTTAATACAAACTGCTGTTATTTCTAGGAACCCTTTCTAGTATACCTTAAGGGCCTCTTTAAAAAAATATAGAAAAAGTTCATTAAAATATAACATTTTGTTTACAGGCACAAACATTTTCATAGTAAACTGAAAGGCTCTGAAGGGAAATACTTTTGTTGACAGAAGTTCAGCAAATTAGGTCTTAGGTATAAAACTAAAATCTTTCTAATAATTGCTATTGTTTATGCAGTTCGAAAGATACATAAATAAAAGATAAGTATACACCTAATTTTTATGTCACTTTAACAGCAAATTAATAATGAATACCAATGCCCTCCCCTAAAAAAAGTATGTTTTTTTATTATTTATATACACATTTATATACACACACATTTATATACACACACATACATACAGGAAAAGTTCCAAAGCACTAGAATCCAGGCAAATGAATATAAAGGAAGAAAAATCCTTTATACCAAAACAAAGTTAAAAGCATGAAACGTAATAAAGGGTATACAGTGTATAGCCGTGCTCCACAGCAGACATGCACTTGTTCACTGCATCAACACACACACACACATATATTTATTTATATATATATATATATATATATACACATACACATATACCCCGATTTTAGGGGTCTGTCCCGCTGTCCCGGGTTGCTAGCCATCTGTCCCGCATTGGGCATATACTCTCCCTGGGTTATATACCTGTTAGATTCCTTGTAGAAAAGTAATGGTGTGTGGGTTAAGCAGGAGTAGGAAATGATGACCTCTAACCCCTGGTAGTGATGACGTCTACCCCTGGTGATAATACTAGTCTGCCTTCAGTTTTATACGATGAGCAGTGCTTACACCAGGGTAACGAACAGTGACAGCCTCAGACTGCCAGCTAAGGTGCTTGCCAACCCCAGGACCCCACACAATTAGTTAAAGATAGCCATATATGATGTAGTGTGTGTGTATATCTATCTGTATCTATAAGTGTGTATGTGTGTGTATCTGCATGTATAAGTGTAAGCTGTGTAGTGTGTATCTGTATGTATAAGTGTATGCTATGTAGTGTGTGTGTCTGCATGTATAAATGTAAGCTATGTAGTGTGTGTGTATCTGCATGTATAAGTGTAAGCTGTGTAGTGTGTGTGTGTGTGTGTATCTGTATGTATAAGTGTGTGTGTATCTGCATGTATAAGTGTATGCTATGTAGTGTGTGTCTGCATGTATAAATGTAAGCTATGAAGTGTGTGTATCTGCATGTATAAGTGTAAGCTATGTAGTGTGTGTGTGTGTATCTGCATGTATAAGTGTATGCTATGTAGTATGTGTATCTGTATGTATAAGTGTATGCTATGTAGTGTGTCTGCATGTGTAAGTGTATGCTATGTAGTGTGTGTGTGTGTGTCTACATGTGTAAGTGTATGCTATGTAGTGTGTGTGTGTATCTGCATGTGTAAGTGTATGCTATGTAGTGTGTGTGTATGTGCATATGTAAGTGTATGCTATGTAGTGTGTTACTGTGCATTTCTGCTAACTTTAAAGGCCAGAATCTAGAATATTAATGAGGAAAGCAGAGAGCAGTTTTAAAGAATCTATTATTAAATGTCCAATTAAGATAAAAATATTTAGCACTGTCTCTGCAAAGGTTAATTAAATACAGAGCTCACATAGCTATACCAGTGGTTTAAGCTTGTGTTTGATTTGCTGCCTAAGAGCAAATCAAAAGAGATATGACTTTATTTAGAATTTTATTTATATTACTTTGGTCTTATGAATTTTTTTAAGCCCCGCCGCTGCTTCTGCCCACCACATTTCAATTTTTGCTGTGGGGGGGGGGGGGGGGGGGTGTCCCTCTTTTGAATTTTGAAATGTTGGGAGGAATGTTGGCGCTTTATAAATAAAGTATAACAATAAAATTATTATGTCTCTCAACCATGCATCTCAATAATTGCTTGCCCTTTCAGTCAGTTGTTTGCCGAAACTATAGGTCTCCCAGGTGGTTTGTTATAAATTTTTGGAACCAAATAAAAAACATGGAAACTTTTGGAGATGTACAAGGAAACAAAATTCTCTTTATCATCTAAAGCTTTCATTAACAATCTATTTGTTATTATTGAAGGGTCACCATTTATTAAAGGGATATGAAAGTGATCCTTTAGTAAGAAATATAAATGTCAAATATAAACAACAACAAAAAAGCAAACCACTTGTTTCTTGCAAAATGAGCATCAGAGTTCTGACTGAATCAGTCTCCTTGTTCTTATATTTCTTCAGGCGGATTTTCTAAAGGGACGGTTTTGGAGTTAATATGGAGTTGTATTAGTTTTCTAAATATTGCGACTTTCACAATCATCAGTGTATTTTTCCTTCTTTGTCAAATGTCTCAGTGAAAGTAATATCTTTTAACCTTTTCATTACTTAATCTGCCAGGTCTCTATCATTTTTTTCCCTTCCTTTTTCTCAAATTCAGTTTAGTGAAATTTTCCCCCTTAATTTTGTTTCTTTTAGGTTTTGACTGTTTCAATTCACTATTGACTTCATCTAATTTATTAAGTTAATATCTTAAAAGATATCCTATCAATTTCAGAGAACATTGCTATCATTTGATTTCCAATTCTTCCTTAAAGCCACTAAACGAGGGGAATCATTTTATACGTAGCCCTAATACCATCTTCATAACAGTTATACATGCCAGTGTTCCATTGTCTTTTATCTTGCTTTTTTTCCCCTTATCTATTTTAGCTCCTTTAAGGATTTCCAGAATTCTTGGTTATTATTTATTCCTCCAGTTAAAAAGTTTTTTTATTTCTTCTCCCAAGTCATAATTACACATGCTCTAACTAAAAACGGGAATATTTATTACAATCTCAAGGTTAAAGGGACAGTCTACACCAGAATTTTTGTTTAAAAAGATAATTCCTTTATAACCATTCCCCAGTTTAACATAACCAATACTGTTATAGAAATATACTTTTTACCCCTGTGATAACCTTGTATCTAAGCCTCTGCAGACTGCCCCCTTATCTCAGTTCTTTTGACAGACTTGCATTTTAGCCAAAAAGCGCTGACTGAAATAACTCCATGGGAGTGCTGTCTAGCTGTGAAAACTGTCAAAATGCACTGAGGTAAAAGGCGGCCTTCAAGGGCTTAGATATTAGCATATGAGCCTACCTAGGTGAAGCTTTCAACCAAGAATACCAAGAGAACAAAGCAAATTTGATGATACAAGTAAATTGAAAAATGGTTTAAAATTGCATACCCTATCTGAATTATGAAGGTTTAATTTTGACTGGACTGTCCCTTTAATACAACAAGATAATATTTATCTAGTCCTGTGTTATAGTTTTAGGGTCAGGCTAACAGACTCACTAGATATTAGCCCGGTAACCACCTTTCATAAACTAATAGAGCAATAAAAAGGAAGAAGGGATTAGAGCACTTCCTCTTTATATAAATAGTGTAAGAATTAAAACAGTGACTTAACCCTTGCTTGCCCTGAACACGCAGTTTACAAGTGTAAATCCCGACTGCAGACCACACACCGCAGTTATTTAACCTTGATTTCCCCAGAACATTTTGCAGCAGTGACTTATTACAAAGACAAGGGGGTTCAATAACTGCTGCAAATGAGACTCACATACTATTATTTAAAGGGACATAATACTCATATGCTAAATCACTTGAAACTGATGCAGTATAACAGTAAAAAGCTGACAGGAAAATATCACCTGAGCATCTCTATGTAAAAAAGGAAGATATTTTACCTCACAATTTCCTCAGCTCAGCAGAGTAAGTTCTGTGTAAAAAGTTATACTTCACCTGCTCTCAGCTGCAGGTAAAAATAAAAAAAAAATGAAGAAATGAACAGCAGCCAATCAGCATCAGCAGTGCTGAGGTCATGAACTCTTACTGTGATCTCATGAGATTTGACTTAACTCTCATGAGATTTCATAGTAAGCTTCCTTTACCCGATTGGTAAAATAATATGAGAGTGCACGATGCTCATCCCCTAAGATGTCCCAGGACAGACACACTAAAATGCTGCTTAGAAATCCTTTACAATGGGATGTGGCTACTGAGGAACTTTTGAGGTAAAATATCTTTCTTTTTTACATAGAGATGTTTAGGAGATATTTTCTAGTCAGCTTTTTACAGCTATGCTGCATCACTTTCAAGTGTTTAAACATTTGGGTATTATGGCCCTTTAAATGCACTAAAAAGTATGATTAAAAAAAAAAAGCTTCTGGAGAGTGGAGAAGTGTACAAGATGTATCCCCCCAGAGCTAAACAAATATGGTATGATCCATACACAGAGTGTACTAGCTTGCCTGTCAATCAATGTTGTGTACAGTGTGTGCTCTGAAACTGACAACTGGAAAACTGCAAAAGGTACAGTTGTGTTTAGAAAAACAAACTTTATAGTGTAACCTGTTACAATAAATGAGGTTGTTGGTATTTATACATTCTATATTTTTCATTTTTTGTTATAATGTGTCACTTCACATATAAGCTTAGACAAAATAAAAAATACTTTGCTTTACAGGTAGAAACCCCTTTATCCAAACTTTATGGACTGGAAATGGTTTGGATTTTGGAATACTTTAATTTTTAAAACGTCTAATTTTTAATACTGTAGTTCTGTACTTCAGACAGCAGAGGGAGACATCAGTATTCAGGCTTTCCATAGATATTTCATGTACACCACAGACTCCTTTTCAAATGCAATATAAACATAAAAATACAACTGGGGAAAAAAAGGTTTAAAATGCAAAAAGATACTAGAATGTGATTTAGAAATAACAGTGTATAAAGTTTAAACAAAGACAGCATGGGAGAAAGAGGGATATATTGTATTATACCATAAAAAATCATCCATCCTTTAATACACTTATTTTCTACTCCAATATCTAGCTTTTCATTCAAGATTTCTACATTTTAAACAGCAGAGGGCGATAGCAGTACGCAGACTTCTTTTTAGGCAAGAAAATTAAATTTGAGTATCATAAGACAAGGAATTTGCACATTGCTCAAAAAGTACTGAATGGGAAACAGAAACAAACAGACATTAACCCTTTGAATGTTAATGTCATATGCACAATTCATTTATGTCACAATATGCTTTATATCTACATTATTTTACATGCTATATAACACTGATACAGGAGTTTTACAAATATGCAATCTATATGATGATAATTGTTTCATAATAAAACTGTTGCACTATAGACAATGCACACTCCTGAGCGTAAGTCTCTGCTTTTCAGCAAAAGATATCAAGAGATTGAAGAAAAATGTATAATAGAAAATATTTAGAAAGCTGTGTAAAATTGCTTGCTCTATCTGTATCATCACAAAAAACATAATTTATGTAAGAACTTACCTGATAAATTCATTTCTTTCATATTAGCAAGAGTCCATGAGCTAGTGACGTATGGGATATACATTCCTACCAGGAGGGGCAAAGTTTCCCAAACCTCAAAATGCCTATAAATACACCCCTCACCACACCCACAATTCAGTTTAACGAATAGCCAAGAAGTGGGGTGATAAAAAAGTGCGAAAGCATATAAAATAAGGAATTGGAATAATTGTGCTTTATACAAAATCATAACCACCACAAAAAAAGGGCGGGCCTCATGGACTCTTGAAATGAATTTATCAGGTAAGTTCTTACATAAATTATGTTTTCTCTCATGTAATTAGCAAGAGTCCATGAGCTAGTGACGTATGGGATAATGACTACCCAAGATGTGGATCTTTCCACACAAGAGTCACTAGAGAGGGAGGGATAAAATAAAGACAGCCAATTCCTGCTGAAAATAATCCACACCCAAAATAAAGTTTAACGAAAAACATAAGCAGAAGATTCAAACTGAAACCGCTGCCTGAAGTACTTTTCTACCAAAAACTGCTTCAGAAGAAGAAAATACATCAAAATGGTAGAATTTAGTAAAAGTATGCAAAGAGGACCAAGTTGCTGCTTTGCAGATCTGGTCAACCGAAGCTTCATTCCTAAACGCCCAGGAAGTAGAAACTGACCTAGTAGAATGAGCTGTAATTCTCTGAGGCGGAGTTTTACCCGACTCAACATAGGCAAGATGAATTAAAGATTTCAACCAAGATGCCAAAGAAATGGCAGAAGCTTTCTGGCCTTTTCTAGAACCGGAAAGGATAACAAATAGACTAGAAGTCTTACGAAAAGATTTCGTAGCTTCAACATAATATTTCAAAGCTCTAACAACATCCAAAGAATGCAACGATTTCTCCTTAGAATTCTTAGGATTAGGACATAATGAAGGAACCACAATTTCTCTACTAATGTTGTTGGAATTCACAACTTTAGGTAAAAATTCAAAACAAGTTCGCAACACCGCCTTATCCTGATGAAAAATCAGAAAAGGAGACTCACAAGAAAGAGCAGATAATTCAGAAACTCTTCTGGCAGAAGAGATGGCCAAAAGGAACAAAACTTTCCAAGAAAGTAATTTAATGTCCAATGAATGCATAGGTTCAAACGGAGGAGCTTGAAGAGCTCCCAGAACCAAATTCAAACTCCAAGGAGGAGAAATTGACTTAATGACAGGTTTTATACGAACCAAAGCTTGTACAAAACAATGAATATCAGGAAGAATAGCAATCTTTCTGTGAAAAAGAACAGAAAGAGCAGAGATTTGTCCTTTCAAAGAACTTGCAGACAAACCCTTATCTAAACCATCCTGAAGAAACTGTAAAATTCTCGGTATTCTAAAAGAATGCCAGGAAAAATGATGAGAAAGACACCAAGAAATATAAGTCTTCCAGACTCTATAATATATCTCTCGAGATACAGATTTACGAGCCTGTAACATAGTATTAATCACAGAGTCAGAGAAACCTCTTTGACCAAGAATCAAGCGTTCAATCTCCATACCTTTAAATTTAAGGATTTCAGATCCTGATGGAAAAAAGGACCTTGTGACAGAAGGTCTGGTCTTAACGGAAGAGTCCACGGCTGGCAAGAGGCCATCCGGACAAGATCCGCATACCAAAACCTGTGAGGCCATGCCGGAGCTACCAGCAGAACAAACGAGCATTCCTTCAGAATCTTGGAGATTACTCTTGGAAGAAGAACTAGAGGCGGAAAGATATAGGCAGGATGATACTTCCAAGGAAGTGATAATGCATCCACTGCCTCCGCCTGAGGATCCCGGGATCTGGACAGATACCTGGGAAGTTTCTTGTTTAGATGGGACGCCATCAGATCTATTTCTGGAAGTTCCCACATTTGAACAATCTGAAGAAATACCTCTGGGTGAAGAGACCATTCGCCCGGATGCAACGTTTGGCGACTGAGATAATCCGCTTCCCAATTGTCTACACCTGGGATATGAACCGCAGAGATTAGACAGGAGCTGGATTCCGCCCAAACCAAAATTCGAGATACTTCTTTCATAGCCAGAGGACTGTGAGTCCCTCCTTGATGATTGATGTATGCCACAGTTGTGACATTGTCTGTCTGAAAACAAATTAACGATTCTCTCTTCAGAAGAGGCCAAAACTGAAGAGCTCTGAAAATTGCACGGAGTTCCAAAATATTGATCGGTAATCTCACCTCCTGAGATTCCCAAACTCCTTGTGCCGTCAGAGATCCCCACACAGCTCCCCAACCTGTGAGACTTGCATCTGTTGAAATTACAGTCCAAGTCGGAAGCACAAAAGAAGCCCCCTGAATTAAACGATGGTGATCTGTCCACCATGTTAGAGAGTGTCGAACAATCGGTTTTAAAGATATTAATTGAGATATCTTCGTGTAATCCTTGCACCATTGCTTCAGCATACAGAGCTGAAGAGGTCGCATGTGAAAACGAGCAAAGGGGATCGCGTCCGATGCAGCAGTCATAAGACCTAGAATTTCCATGCATAAGGCTACCGAAGGGAATGATTGTGACTGAAGGTTTCGACAAGCTGCAATCAACTTTAGACGTCTCTTGTCTGTTAAAGACAGAGTCATGGACACTGAATCCATCTGGAAACCCAGAAAAGTTACCCTTGTCTGAGGAATCAAAGAACTTTTTGGTAAATTGATCCTCCAACCATGATCTTGAAGAAACAACACAAGTCGATTCGTATGAGATTCTGCTAAATGTAAAGACTGAGCAAGTACCAAGATATCGTCCAAATAAGGAAATACCACAATACCCTGTTCTCTGATTACAGACAACAGGGCACCGAGAACCTTTGTAAAAATTCTTGGAGCTATAGCTAGGCCAAACGGCAGAGCCACAAATTGGTAATGCTTGTCCAGAAACGAGAATCTCAGGAACTGATAATGATCTGGATGAATCGGAATATGCAGATATGCATCCTGTAAATCTATTGTGGACATATAATTCCCTTGCTGAACAAAAGGTAAGATAGTCCTTACAGTTACCATCTTGAACGTTGGTATCCTTACATAACGATTCAATATTTTTAGATCCAGAACTGGTCTGAAAGAATTCTCCTTCTTTGGTACAATGAAGAGATTTGAATAAAACCCCATCCCCTGTTCCGGAACTGGAACTGGCATAATTACTCCAGTCAACTCTAGATCTGAAACACATTTCAGAAATGCTTGAGCTTTTACTGGATTTACTGGGACACGGGAAAGAAAAAATCTCTTTGCAGGAGGTCTCAACTTGAAACCAATTCTGTACCCTTCTGAAACAATGCTCTGAATCCAAAGATTGTGAACAGAATTGATCCAAATTTCCTTGAAAAAACGTAACCTGCCCCCTACCAGCTGAGCTGGAATGAGGGCCGCACCTTCATGTGGACTTAGAAGCAGGCTTTGCCTTTCTAGCTGGCTTGGATTTATTCCAGACTGGAGATGGTCTCCAAACTGAAACCGCTCCTGAGGATGAAGGATCAGGCTTTTGTTCTTTGTTGAAACGAAAGGAACGAAAACGATTATTAGCCCTGTTTTTTACCTTTAGATTTTTTATCCTGTGGTAAAAAAGTTCCTTTCCCACCAGTAACAGTTGAAATAATGGAATCCAACTGAGAACCAAATAATTTGTTACCCTGGAAAGAAATGGAAAGTAAAGTTGATTTAGAAGCCATATCAGCATTCCAAGTTTTAAGCCATAAAGCTCTTCTAGCTAAAATAGCTAGAGACATAAACCTGACATCAACTCTGATAATATCAAAAATGGCATCACAGATAAAATTATTAGCATGCTGAAGGAGAATAATAATATCATGAGAATCACGATGTGTTACTTGTTGCGCTAAAGTTTCCAACCAAAAAGTTGAAGCTGCAGCAACATCAGCCAAAGATATAGCAGGTCTAAGAAGATTACCTGAACACAGATAAGCTTTTCTTAGAAAGGATTCAATTTTCCTATCTAGAGGATCCTTAAACGAAGTACCATCTGACGTAGGAATAGTAGTACGTTTAGCAAGGGTAGAAATAGCCCCATCAACTTTAGGGATCTTGTCCCAAAATTCTAATCTGTCAGACGGCACAGGATATAATTGCTTAAAACGTTTAGAAGGAGTAAATGAATTACCCAAATTATCCCATTCTTTGGAAATTACTGCAGAAATAGCATTAGGAACAGGAAAAACTTCTGGAATAACCACAGGAGCTTTAAATACCTTATCTAAACGTTTAGAATTAGTATCAAGAGGACCAGAATCCTCTATTTCTAAAGCAATTAGTACTTCTTTAAGTAAAGAACGAATAAATTCCATTTTAAATAAATATGAAGATTTATCAGCATCAACCTCTGAGACAGAATCCTCTGAACCAGAGGAATCATCAGAATCAGAATGATGATGTTCATTTAAAAATTCATCTGTAGGGAGAGAAGTTTTAAAAGATTTTTTACGTTTACTAGAAGGAGAAATAACAGACATAGCCTTCTTTATGGATTCAGAAACAAAATCTCTTATATTATCAGGAACATTCTGCACCTTAGATGTTGAAGGAACTGCAACAGGCAATGGTACTTTACTAAAGGAAATATTATCTGCTTTAACAAGTTTATCATGACAATCAATACAAACAACAGCTGGAGGAATAGCTACCAAAAGTTTACAGCAGATACACTTAGCTTTGGTAGATTCAGCACTTGACAGCGATTTTCCAGAAGTATCTTCTGACTCAGATGCAACGTGAGACATCTTGCAATATGTAAGAGAAAAAACAACATACATATAAAGCAAAATTGATCAAATTCCTTAAATGACAGTTTCAGGAATGGGAAAAAATGCCAAAGAACAAGCTTCTAGCAACCAGAAGCAATAAAAAATGAGACTTAAATAATGTGGAGACAAAAGCGACGCCCATATTTTTTCGCGCCAAATAAGACGCCCACATTATTTGGCGCCTAAATGCTTTTTGGCGCCAAAAATGACGCCACATCCGGAACGCCAACATTTTTGGCGCAAAATAACGTCAAAAAATGACGCAACTTCCGGCGACACGTATGACGCCGGAAACGGAAATAGAATTTTTGCGCCAAAAAAGTCCGCGCCAAGAATGACGCAATAAAATGAAGCATTTTCAGCCCCTGCGAGCCTAACAGCCCACAGGGAAAAAGTCAAATTTTAAGGTAAGAAAAATGTTAAATTAAAATGCATTATCCCAAATATGAAACTGACTGTCTGAAAATAAGGAAAGTTGAACATTCTGAGTCAAGGCAAATAAATGTTTGAATACATATATTTAGAACTTTATAAACAAAGTGCCCAACCATAGCTTGGAGTGTCACAGAAAATAAGACTTACTTACCCCAGGACACTCATCTACATATAGCAGATAGCCAAACCAGTACTGAAACGAGAATCAGCAGAGGTAATGGTATATATAAGAGTATATCGTCGATCTGAAAAGGGAGGTAAGAGATGAATCTCTACGACCGATAACAGAGAACCTATGAAATAGACCCCGTAGAAGGAGATCACTGCATTCAAATAGGCAATACTCTCCTCACATCCCTCTGACATTCACTGCACGCTGAGAGGAAAACCGGGCTCCAACTTGCTGCGGAGCGCATATCAACGTAGAATCTAGCACAAACTTACTTCACCACCTCCATCGGAGGCAAAGTTTGTAAAACTGAATTGTGGGTGTGGTGAGGGGTGTATTTATAGGCATTTTGAGGTTTAGGAAACTTTGCCCCTCCTGGTAGGAATGTATATCCCATACGTCACTAGCTCATGGACTCTTGCTAATTACATGAAAGAAATAAATTGTATCAAAGGAAGCGTAAAGCTTCACAGGGGATGTGAATATGGGGTTGAGAGAGGGCTGTATGGTCAGGGGATGTGAATATGGTGCTGAGAGAGGACTGTAGGGTCAGGGGATGTGAATATGGTGCTGAGAGAGGACTGCAGGGTCAGGGGATGTGGATATGGTGCTGAGAGAGGGATGTAGGGTCAGGGGATGTGGATATGGGGTTGAGAGAGGGCTGTAGGGTCAGGGGATGTGAATATGGTGCTGAGAGAGGGCTGCAGGGCCAGGGGATGTGGATATGGGGTTGAGAGAGGGCTGTAGGGTCAGGGGATGTGAATATGATGCTGAGAAAGGACTGTAGGGTCAGGGGATGTGAATATGGTGCTGAGAGAGGGCTGTAGGGTCAGGGGATGTGGATATGGGGTTGAGAGAGGACTGCAGGGTCAGGGGGTGTGGATATGGGGTTGAGAGAGGGCTGTAGGGTCAGGGTATGTGGATATGGGGTTGAGAGAGGGCTGTAGGGTCAGGGTATGTGGATATGGGGTTGAGAGAGGGCTGTAGGGTCAGGGTATGTGGATATGGGGTTGAGAGAGGGCTGTAGGGTCAGGGTATGTGGATATGGGGTTGAGAGAGGGCTGTAGGGTCAGGGGATGTGAATATGGGGTTGAGAGAGGGCTGTATGGTCAGGGGATGTGAATATGGTGCTGAGAGAGGACTGCAGGGTCAGGGGATGTGGATATGGGGCTGAGAGAGTACTGCAGGGCCAGAGGATGTGGATATGGGGCTGAGAGTGGGCTGCAGGGCCTGGGGATGTGGGTATGGGGCTGAGAGTGGGCTGCAGGGCCTGGGGATGTGGGTATGGTACTTCGAGAGGGCTGCAGGGCCAGAAGATGTGGATATGGGGCTGAGAGAGAACTGCAGGGCCAGAGGATGTGGGTATGGGGCTGAGAGAGGGCTGCAGGGCCATGGGATGTGGGTATGGGGCTGAGAGAGGGCTGCAAGGCCTGGGGATGTGGGTATTGTGTTGAGAGAGGGCTGCAGGGACAGAGGATGTGGATATGGGGCTGAGAGAGGGCTGCAGGGCCATGGGATGTGGATATGGGGCTGAGAGAGGACTGCAGGGCCATGGTATGTGGATATGGGGCTGAGAGAGGGCTGCAGGGCCAGATGATGTGGATATGGGGCTGAGAGAGGACTGCAGGGCCATGGGATGTGGATATGGGGCTGAGAGAGGACTGCAGGGCCATGGGATGTGGATATGGGGCTGAGAGAGGGCTGCAGGGCCAGATGATGTGGATATGGGCTGAGAGAGGGTTGCATGGCCATGGAATGTGGCTATGGTGCTGAGAGAGGGTTGCATGGCCATGGAATGTGGATATGGGGCTGAGAGAGGGTTGCATGGCCATGGAATGTGGATATGGGGCTGAGAGAGGACTGTAGGAGCCCTATTCAAGGTCTGATTTGGGCATATGGGTGACTTTAGAGCTACAGGCCCAGTGGTCTTATATGAATATGAGGTCTGATATGGACTAGGGTTGCCACCTCGGCCATGTTTTTCTGGGCACTTATGAGTTACACATGCTGCAGGGTGTGCAGGGCGGAACATGTATTGAGCCTCTGGACATCACATGAATAGTGCTCATGAACAGCACAATACATATTCCTCTCTGCACACCCTGCAGCAGGTGTAACTCATAAGTGTCCAGGAAAACATGGCCGAGGTGGCAACCCTAATATGGACACAACTGGGTGATAATAGGTCATTTTGTAGTACAGGTTTTAGTGAAATACTATCACATTTTTTAAAAAAAAATTAGGAAGAAGGAAAGTGGAGTATTTCATACAAAAGAAAACTTTTGAAACTTTTAAAGTTAGGAATTCATTGCTTAGTCAAAAATAGCTGTGTTTTATTGTGTCCTTATTTTATACGGTAAAGACTGATGTACTTCATTAAAAGTGAATCTGCATTCACTCCTACAAAACAATGCATAGCGGCTTTCAATGGCTGCCAAAAATTCAAAAGAATAAAAGTCATGCAAACACATAGCTAGCACAAAAAACATCAAAATTACATTTGAAAATTACAGTTACACTCAAAATAACACTGTCTAATAAAAATTATTTTAAAAACAAAATTGCAATAAAAAGTTCTCAAAAAGGGCTCAAAGATATATATATGTGTGTGTGTGTAGATATATATTTTACCAAAAAAACAGATATATATGCAAATATGTATTTAAGAATAAATAGAACATATTCTGCTATGTGAAGAACATTGGAATGTGAAATATTCATATGTCATCATCAAATACAAGATGTCTAATCAACCAGGGCTCCCAGTAAGGAATACTTCTAAATATTGTATCTCTTCCCATCTAAATAGCTGGACACAGAGTGTTCTGTCATCTTGTTTAATTTCCCAAACACAAAGAAAGCTGGGGGGCTGAATTATCAAGCTCCGAATGGAGCTTGATATCCCCGTTTCCGCGCGAGCCTTCAGGCTTGCCGGAAACAGCAGTTAAGAAGCAGCGGTCTTAAGACCGCTGCTCCATAACGGGTCAACCTGCTCTGAGACTGCGGACATCAATCTGCTTGATCCTATACGATCGGGCTGATTAACACCCCCTGCTAGGGGGCGGCATTGCACAAGCAGTTCACAAGAACTGCTTGTACAATGATAAATGCCGACAAATCTCGAGTTATTCTTTCATTATGTTCAACTTTATGTGGCTGGTTAAAAACATTCATAAATAATGTCATAACAAAGGAAAGGTCCTGGGGCCAAAAGTGGCCCTTCAGTGCTTTTTAAGGCTGCTCCAAATTGTCCCAAATAATACAATGCATTTGTTTAAACCATGTAGGAAAGTTTCAACACTTTGATTGGGTAATTTTGATTGGATAGATATAAAATTCAAACACCCCGCACTCCACCACCCACTTCAAAAGTCAACTTTTCTGTGAGCTAAAGGTTTGAATTAAACTCCAATCGGTGCTATAGCTACAGCAATAGTGCCATATGGGGAGAGTGTTGATTGGAGAACAATTCAAACCGTTAGCTCACAGAAAAGTTGACTTTTGAAGTGGGTGGTGGAGCGCGGGGTATTTGAATTTTATATCTATACTAAAAAGCAAGTTATAGTGCATCTTCATTACACCTGATGAATTAAACTCTATCTAAAATATCACTAACATTCCAAATCTGATTTTAAAAAGGGGACAGTTTATCATCACTTTAAAGGGACAGTCAAGTCCAAAAAAAAACTTTCATGATTTAAAAAGGGAATGTAATTTTAAACAACTTTCCAATTTACTTTTATCACCAATTTTGCTTTGTTCTCTTGGTATTCTTAGTTGAAAGATAATTCTAGGAGGTTCATATGCTAATTTCTTAGAACTTAGAACTGCCTCTAATCAGAATGCATTTTGACCACTAGAGGGCATTAGTTCATGTGTTTCATATAGATAACATTGAGCTCATGCACGTGAAGTTACCCAGGAGTGAGCACTGATTGGCTAAAATGTAAGTCTGTCAAAAGAACTGAAATAAGGGGGCAGTTTGCAAAGGCTTAGATACAAAATAATCACAGAGGAAAAAAGTGTATTTCTATAACAGTGTTGGTTATGTAAAACTGGGGAATGGGTAATAACGGGATTATCTTTCTTTTTAAACAACAAAAATTCTGGTGTTGACTGTCCCTTTAAATATGTGAAAACAAAAATAAAAGAAATTGCAATTTCTTTAGTTTTTTATTCTTCATCCCTTTAGTTTATAGTATGTATTACAGAAACATCTATCTACTATATTATCTACACCTATTTCATGCGTGAATACACATTAACCCTAGTTATCTTTTTTATAGATATATCAGCAATTAAACACTGAATTGCAAGAAGTCTGCTTACAAAATACATTTTAAAAAATATTATTTTTAACACAACTGTATTGTTTTGCAGTCCAGGAAGATACTCCTTCAAATTCTTCATATCTCCTCTGCTAATGGGAGTTAGGATCAGATACAAATTAGCTACTACAGAAAAAAATTGTGTAGACTAACAGGATTAGGCTTTAAAAGTTTGGAGTGGAAACTTCCAGTTATTATGGGAATTCGGATAACTCCAAATGACAAGAAAAATTGGGCTACATAAGTAATGTAACTATATGGAAAAGTTTTATTTTTTATTCTAATTAAAAAATGTTTTTGTTTTTTTAAATTAGTATCCTGATAATACAGGGAGGCAGTTATAAATGATCACTTATATACAGAGGCAAAACACACAATATTTTCAATTGGCTGCAGAGATCCAAGACAATAGTAAAATTTTAAGACTGCATACCTAACAAATTCCTGAAACAAAATCTTACATACATTTGATTAATGTTAATCTTTTTCTCAGCTGTGCTGACTAGTCACTTTACCTTACACTAAACAAACTTCCAAGACATGACATTTATTTCCTAATGGCTTTGTTGGCAAAACAACAAATACAGATATTCTTGCCGTAAACGATAAATCAATATGGAAACATTCCAGCAAGTCGCAGCGAGCCAATAATAATTCTTGACAGTACCACTTAAATATAACTGATGTACACATTTTGGTGTTGGGGACAGAGAACTCGTTCAGCTATTCCATGATCCACCTATGAAATCATTTTTGGCTCAAGACGCACCATAAGAGAATACGGCAATTAAAGTTCTGAGCTTGTGCCTATTATGTAAATTTATTATTAAAGTGAATGTAAACTTTCATGAATCGGTGCCCGGTTTTTAAAAATACTATTAAAAACAGGGGCACTTTCATTAATGAAACTTTACATTGCAGCATATTTTTTTTTTAAAAAAATACTTACCTTTATCTGCAGCAAAGTCAGATCCCCCGCCCGCAGCTCCTCTGTACTTACGTCAGCAATGACGAAACCGTCTTCTCCAATCATGGTGTACACACCAGAGCGTCCATCTTGTGAGGCCACGCCGTGATGGGAGGAAGCCGGTTTCATCATTGCTGTGCTAAGTACAGCATGAGAAGCTTGCGGGGGATCGCCAATATTTTTTGTAAAGTATTTGTAAAAAAACGCTGCAATGTAAAGTTTCATGAAAGAAAGTGCCTCTGTTTTCAATAGTATTTTTAAAAAACGGGCACTGATTCATGAAAGTTTACTTTCACTTTAAGTTCAATGTATTGCGCATTGTTCTGTCTTCCAATTTGTTTTTAACTCTACCAAAAACACAGTACCGCTGGGCAATTTATAATTTTTTTAATTAGGAAAAGATTTGAGACATTAAAAGAAATTAAAGGGACAATAAGCATTAAATATGTTTCTGCTGTCTTGCAATAAATTAAAGGGAAAACATTTTTCTTTCATGATTCAGATAGAGCATGCAATTTTAAGTAACTTTCTATTTTACTCCTATAAACAATTGTTCTTCGTTCTCTTGGTATCTTTATTTGAAAAAACAGGAATATAAGCACCTGGGTAGCACTAGCTGATTGGTGGCTAAATATTGGTGGCTAAATGAAGTCACCAATCAGCAAGCGCTACATAGGGTGCTCTATCTGCATCATGAAAGAAAAAAAAATGGTTTCATATCCCTTTAACATATTAGATGACTGAGAAAACAAATGAAATGCATTAACACCTTTGTTGCTGCAATTGTATTTTAATAGCCAGACTCCATCCACTCTCTGCTTTATTTAGAGGAGCCAATCAGGAGTTGTTATTGGAGCATACACAGATAGGCACTGGCATTTAAAAAAAAACAAAAAACGTTCCATTGTTTTGCAGCTTCTTTTCTGATAATCTCTGAAGTCAATTAGGGACAGATTGGTGGCAGGTTTAGCTTTGTGTAGTTTGCCCAGTGCACTTCCAGTACTCAGCACTGGAAAACGCTTGATTTTCAATACATTTTTTAGGAAAGGAGAGTAAAATAAATCATGATCATGTATTGCACAGCTGTTTTGTTGCACATAATAAATTATTTTATATTACAGTCTTATTGTGAATATAAAAGAACTATTTAAATATGCTAAATATAGAAAGAAAGAAAAAGAGGTTAAGATCAAGCTATTTAAAATAATTTTGCAAATATTACAAAGTGTATATTCTGCAACAATTTATCATTGAGATAGATTGCGGACTGGCAGGTAAAGACAACTCCCAAAACTGTTGGTGAATAGGAACAAGATTCCATAAGAATTAATTATTTATTTTTTCAGTACACTTCTGTTTTTCAAAAAGAAATAAAAAAAATTAAGATATTGTAAGATGCCAACTTTTAGATGTAATCCTTGAGAAAAAAATAGGACCATTAAATAAAGTACAACTGCACAATCAACAAATGCATATTAAAAAGGCAATGCTAAAAGCACTAAGCCTGATATTCAAAACCTCATGCTCAAAGAAAGATATTCTAAGAAGTCTTGTCGGGACGGCGAGGCCCCTTAAAAAAAAATTATAAACACAAATTTTATCTTGAGAAATATTTATGTTGCTATAGTGGTCTTTATGTGAAACAGAGTCCTACATTACAATACAAGGTCTAAAAAAAATCTCAAAGACTTTGTGTGATTTCTCTCCATGCTGGCGAGGTTTTGAATACCAGACCCTTTAGTCTGAATTTCCAATGAGTAGTAGATTTTTTTCTGACAAATTACAAACAGTTTAATTTTCTTCCTCAGCACCATGTGACAACCATCATCCAACCACAAAATGCATATACATACATTTTGTGTCTTGCACATGCTCAGTAGAAGCTAGTGCCTCAGAAAGTGTGTATATAAAAATATTGTGCACATTTTAATAATGGAAGTGAATTGGAAAGTTGTTTAAAATTGTGTGCTCCAATTGAATCATGAAAGTTTAAAAACAGAATTTATGTTTACCTGATAAATTACTTTCTCCAACGGTGTGTCCGGTCCACGGCGTCATCCTTACTTGTGGGATATTCTCTTCCCCAACAGGAAATGGCAAAGAGCCAGCAAAGCTGGTCACATGATCCCTCCTAGGCTCCGCCTACCCCAGTCATTCGACCGACGTTAAGGAGGAATATTTGCATAGGAGAAACCATATGATACCGTGGTGACTGTAGTTAAAGAAAAAAAAATTATCAGACCTGATTAAAAAACCAGGGCGGGCCGTGGACCGGACACACCGTTGGAGAAAGTAATTTATCAGGTAAACATAAATTCTGTTTTATCCAACATAGGTGTGTCCGGTCCACGGCGTCATCCTTACTTGTGGGAACCAATACCAAAGCTTTAGGACACGGATGAAGGGAGGGAGCAAATCAGGTCACCTAAATGGAAGGCACCACGGCTTGCAAAACCTTTCTCCCAAAAATAGCCTCAGAAGAAGCAAAAGTATCAAACTTGTAAAATTTGGTAAAAGAGTGCAGTGAAGACCAAGTCGCTGCCCTACATATCTGATCAACAGAAGCCTCGTTCTTGAAGGCCCATGTGGAAGCCACAGCCCTAGTGGAAGGAGCTGTGACCCTTTCAGGAGGCTGCCGTCCGGCAGTCTCGTAAGCCAATCTGATGATGCTTTTAATCCAAAAAGAGAGAGAGGTAGAAGTTGCTTTTTGACCTCTCCTTTTACCAGAATAAACAACAAACAAGGAAGATGTTTGTCTAAAATCCTTTGTAGCATCTAAATAGAATTTTAGAGCGCGAACAACATCCAAATTGTGCAACAAACGTTCCTTCTTCGAAACTGGTTTCGGACACAGAGAAGGCACGACTATCTCCTGGTTAATGTTTTTGTTAGAAACAACTTTTGGAAGAAAACCAGGTTAGTACGTAAAACCACCTTATCTGCATGGAACACCAGATAAGGAGGAGAACACTGCAGAGCAGATAATTCTGAAACTCTTCTAGCAGAAGAAATTGCAACCAAAAACAAAACTTTCCAAGATAATAACTTAATATCAACGGAATGTAAGGGTTCAAACGGAACCCCCTGAAGAACTGAAAGAACTAAGTTGAGACTCCAAGGAGGAGTCAAAGGTTTGTAAACAGGCTTGATTCTAACCAGAGCCTGAACAAAGGCTTGAACATCTGGCACAGCTGCCAGCTTTTTGTGAAGTAACACAGACAAGGCAGAAATCTGTCCCATCAAGGAACTTGCAGATAATCCTTTTTCCAATCCTTCTCGAAGGAAGGATAGACTCTTAGGAATCTTAACCTTGTCCCAAGGGAATCCTTTAGATTCACACCAACAGATATATTTTTTCCAAATTTTGTGGTAAATTTTTCTAGTTACAGGCTTTCTGGCCTGAACAAGAGTATCAATAACAGAATCTGAGAACCCTCGCTTTGATAAGATCAAGCGTTCAATCTCCAAGCAGTCAGCTGGAGTGGGACCAGATTCGGATGTTCGAACGGACCTTGAACAAGAAGGTCTCGTCTCAAAGGTAGCTTCCATGGTGGAGCCGATGACATATTCACCAGATCTGCATACCAAGTCCTGCGTGGCCACGCAGGAGCTATCAAGATCACCAACGCCCTCTCCTGATTGATCCTGGCTACCAGCCTGGGGATGAGAGGAAACGGCGGGAATACATAGGCTAGTTTGAAGGTCCAAGGTGCTACTAGTGCATCTACTAGAGTCGCCTTGGGATCCCTGGATCTGGACCCGTAGCAAGGAACCTTGAAGTTCTGACGAGAGGCCATCAGATCCATGTCTGGAATGCCCCACAGTTGAGTGATTTGGGCAAAGATTTCCGGATGGAGTTCCCACTCCCCCGGATGCAATGTCTGACGACTCAGAAAATCCGCTTCCCAATTTTCCACTCCTGGGATGTGGATTGCAGACAGGTGGCAGGAGCGAGTCTCCGCCCATTGAATGATTCTGGTCACTTCTTCCATCGCCAGGGAACTCCTTGTTCCCCCCTGATGGTTGATGTACGCAACAGTCGTCATGTTGTCTGATTGAAACCGTATGAACTTGGCCCTCGCTAGCTGAGGCCAAGCCTTGAGAGCATTGAATATCGCTCTCAGTTCCAGAATATTTATCGGTAGAAGATTCTTCCCGAGACCAAAGACCCTGAGCTTTCAGGGATCCCCAGACCGCGCCCCAGCCCATCAGACTGGCGTCGGTCGTGACAATGACCCACTCTGGTCTGCGGGAGGTCACCCCTTGTGACAGGTTGTCCAGGGACAGCCACCAACGGAGTGAGTCTCTGGTCCTCTGATTTACTTGTATCTTCGGAGACAAGTCTGTATAGTCCCCATTCCACTGACTGAGCATACACAGTTGTAATGGTCTTAGATGAATGCGCGCAAAAGGAACTATGTCCATTGCCGCTACCATCAAACCTATCACTTCCATGCACTGCGCTATGGAAGGAAGAGGAACGGAATGAAGTATCCGACAAGAGCTTAGAAGTTTTGTTTTTCTGGGCTCTGTCAGAAAAATCCTCATTTCTAAGGAGTCTATTATTGTTCCCAAGAAGGGAACTCTTGTCGACGGAGATAGAGAACTCTTTTCCACGTTCACTTTCCATCCGTGAGATCTGAGAAAGGCCAGGACTATGTCCGTGTGAGCCTTTGCTTGAGGAAGGGACGACGCTTGAATCAGAATGTCGTCCAAGTAAGGTACTACAGCAATGCCCCTTGGTCTTAGCACCGCCAGAAGGGACCCTAGTACCTTTGAGAAAATCCTTGGAGCAGTGGCTAATCCGAAAGGAAGCGCCACGAACTGGTAATGTTTGTCCAGGAATGCGAACCTTAGGAACCGATGATGTTCCTTGTGGACAGGAATATGTAGATACGCATCCTTTAAATCCACCGTGGTCAAGAATTGACCTTCCTGGATGGAAGGATTGTTCGAATGGTTTCCATTTTGGACGATGGAACCTTGAGAAACTTGTTTAGGATCTTGAGATCTAAGATTGGTCTGAACGTTCCCTCTTTTTTGGGAACTACGAACAGATTGGAGTAGAACCCCATCCCTCGTTCTCTTAATGGAACAGGATGAATCACTTCCAGAAGATAACCTTGGGAGACTATTTCTAGCGCCCAAGGATCCAGAACATCTCTTGCCCAAGCCTGAGTGAAGAGAGAGAGTCTGCCCCCCACCAAATCCGGTCCCGGATCGGGGGCCCGCATCTCATGCTGTCTTGGGAGCAGTGGCAGGTATCTTGGCCTGCTTTCCTTTGTTCCAGCCTTGCATAGGTCTCCAGGCTGGATTGGCTTGAGAAGTATTACCCTCCTGCTTAGAGGACGTAGCACTTGGGGCTGGTCCGTTTCTGCGAAAGGGACGAAAATTAGGTTTATTTTTGGCCTTGAAAGACCTATCCTGAGGAAGGGCGTGGCCCTTGCCCCCAGTGATATCAGAGATAATCTCTTTCAAGTCAGGGCCAAACAGTGTTTTCCCCTTGAAAGGAATGTCAAGCAATTTGTTCTTGGAAGACGCATCCGCTGACCAAGATTTTAACCAAAGCGCTCTGCGCGCCACAATAGCAAACCCAGAATTTTTCGCCGCTAACCTAGCCAATTGCAAGGTGGCGTCTAGGGTGAAAGAATTAGCCAATTTAAGAGCACGAATTCTGTCCATAATCTCCTCATAAGAAGAAGAATTACTAATAATCGCCTTTTCTAGCTCATCGAACCAGAAACACGCGGCTGTAGTGACAGGGACAATGCATGCAATTGGTTGTAGAAGGTAACCTTGCTGAACAAACATCTTTTTTAGCAAACCTTCTAATTTTTTATCCATAGGATCTTGGAAAGCACAACTATCTTCTATGGGTATAGTGGCGCGCTTGTTTAGAGTAGAAACCGCCCCCTCGACCTTGGGGACTGTCTGCCATAAGTCCTTTCTGGGGTCGACTATAGGAAACAATTTTTTAAATATGGGGGGAGGTACGAAAGGTATACCGGGCCTGTCCCATTCTTTATTAACAATGTACGCCACCCGCTTGGATATAGGAAAAGCTTCGGGGGGCCCCGGGGCCTCTAGGAACTTGTCCATTTTACATAGTGTTTCTGGAATGACCAGATAATCACAATCATCCAAATTGGATAACACCTCCTTAAGCAGAGCGCGGAGATGTTCCAACTTAAATTTAAAAGTAATCACATCAGGTTCAGCTTGTTGAGAAATTTTTCCTGAATCTGAAATTTCTCCCTCAGACAAAACCTCCCTGGCCCCCTCAGACTGGTGTAGGGGCCCTTCAGAAACAATATCATCAGCGTCCTCATGCTCTTCAGTATTTTCTAAAACAGAGCAGTCGCGCTTTCGCTGATAAGTGGGCATATTGGTTAAAATGTTTTTGATAGAATTATCCATTACAGCCGTTAATTGTTGCATAGTAAGGAGTATTGGCGCGCTAGATGTACTAGGGGCCTCCTGTATGGGCAAGACTGGTGTAGACGAAGGAGGGGATGATGCAGTACCATGCTTACTCCCCTCACTTGAGGAATCATCTTGGGCATCATTTTTACTAAATTTTTTATGACATAAATCACATCTATTTAAATGAGAAGGAACCTTGGCTTCCCCACAGTCAGAACACAATCTATCTGGTAGTTCAGACATGTTAAACAGGCATAAACTTGATAACAAAGCACAAAAAACGTTTTAAAATAAAACCGTTACTGTCACTTTAAATTTTAAACTGAACACACTTTATTACTGCAATTGCGAAAAAGTATGAAGGAATTGTTCAAAATTCACCAAAATTTCACCACAGTGTCTTAAAGCCTTAAAAGTATTGCACACCAAATTTGGAAGCTTTAACCCTTAAAATAACGGAACCGGAGCCGTTTTTATATTTAACCCCTTTACAGTCCCTGGAATCTGCTTTGCTGAGACCCAACCAAGCCCAAAGGGGAATACGATACCAAATGATGCCTTCAGAAAGACTTTTCTATGTATCAGAGCTCCACACACATGCAGCTGCATGCCATGCTGTTCTCAAAAACAAGTGCGCCATACCGGCGCGAAAAACAGAATTTATGTTTACCTGATAAATTACTTTCTCCAACGGTGTGTCCGGTCCACGGCGTCATCCTTACTTGTGGGATATTCTCCTCCCCAACAGGAAATGGCAAAGAGCCCAGCAAAGCTGGTCACATGATCCCTCCTAGGCTCCGCCTTCCCCAGTCATTCGACCGACGTAAAGGAGGAATATTTGCATAGGAGAAATCATATGATACCGTGGTGACTGCAGTTAAAGAAAATAAATTATCAGACCTGATTAAAAAACCAGGGCGGGCCGTGGACCGGACACACCGTTGGAGAAAGTAATTTATCAGGTAAACATAAATTCTGTTTTCTCCAACATAGGTGTGTCCGGTCCACGGCGTCATCCTTACTTGTGGGAACCAATACCAAAGCTTTAGGACACGGATGAAGGGAGGGAGCAAATCAGGTCACCTAGATGGAAGGCACCACGGCTTGCAAAACCTTTCTCCCAAAAATAGCCTCAGAAGAAGCAAAAGTATCAAATTTGTAAAATTTAGTAAAAGTGTGCAGTGAAGACCAAGTCGCTGCCTTACATATCTGATCCACAGAAGCCTCGTTCTTGAAGGCCCATGTGGAAGCCACAGCCCTAGTGGAATGAGCTGTGATTCTTTCAGGAGGCTGCCGTCCGGCAGTCTCGTAAGCCAATCTGATGATGCTTTTAAGCCAAAAAGAGAGAGAGGTAGAAGTTGCTTTTTGACCTCTCCTTTTACCAGAATAAACAACAAACAAGGAAGATGTTTGTCTAAAATCCTTTGTAGCATCTAAATAGAATTTTAGAGCACGAACTACGTCCAAATTGTGCAACAAACGTTCCTTCTTTGAAACTGGATTCGGACACAAAGAAGGCACGACTATCTCCTGGTTAATGTTTTTGTTAGAAACAACTTTCGGAAGAAAACCAGGTTTAGTACGCAAAACCACCTTATCTGCATGGAACACCAGATAAGGAGGAGAACACTGCAGAGCAGATAATTCTGAAACTCTTCTAGCAGAAGAAATTGCAATCAAAAACAAAACTTTCCAAGATAATAACTTAATATCAACGGAATGTAAGGGTTCAAACGGAACCCCCTGAAGAACTGAAAGAACTAAATTGAGACTCCAAGGAGGAGTCAAAGGTTTGTAAACAGGCTTGATTCTAACCAGAGCCTGAACAAAGGCTTGAACATCTGGCACAGCTGCCAGCTTTTTGTGAAGTAACACAGACAAGGCAGAAATCTGTCCCTTCAAAGAACTTGCAGATAATCCTTTCTCCAAACCTTCTTGAAGAAAGGATAGAATCTGAGGAATTTTTATCTTGTCCCAAGGGAATCCTTTAGATTCACACCAACAGATATATTTTTTCCATATTTTGTGGTAGATTTTTCTAGTCACAGGCTTTCTGGCCTGAACAAGAGTATCAATGACAGAATCTGAGAACCCTCGCTTTGATAAGATCAAGCGTTCAATCTCCAAGCAGTCAGTTGGAGTGAGACCAGATTCGGATGTTCGAATGGACCTTGAACAAGAAGGTCCCGTCTCAAAGGTAGCTTCCATGGTGGAGCCGATGACATATTCACCAGGTCTGCATACCAAGTCCTGCGTAGCTATCAAGATCACCGATGCCCTCTCCTGATTGATCCTGGCTACCAGCCTGGGGATGAGAGGAAACGGCGGGAATACATAAGCTAGTTTGAAGGTCCAAGGTGCTACTAGTGCATCTACTAGAGTCGCCTTGGGATCCCTGGATCTGGACCCGTAGCAAGGAACCTTGAAGTTCTGACGAGAGGCCATCAGATCCATGTCTGGAATGCCCCACAACTGAGTGATTTGGGCAAAGATTTCCGGATGGAGTTCCCACTCCCCCGGATGAAATGTCTGACGACTCAGAAAATCCGCTTCCCAATTTTCCACTCCTGGGATGTGGATTGCAGACAAGTGGCAGGAGTGAGTCTCCGCCCATTGAATGATTTTGGTCACGTCTTCCATCGCCAGGGAACTCCTTGTTCCCCCCTGATGGTTGATGTACGCAACAGTCGTCATGTTGTCTGATTGAAACCGTATGAATTTGGCCTTTGCTAGTTGAGGCCAAGCCTTGAGAGCATTGAATATCGCTCTCAGTTCCAGAATATTTATCGGGAGAAGAGATTCTTCCCGAGACCAAAGACCCTGAGCTTTCAGGGGTCCCCAGACCGCGCCCCAGCCCACCAGACTGGCGTCGGTCGTGACAATGACCCACTCTGGTCTGCGGAAGCTCATCCCCTGTGACAGGTTGTCCAGGGACAGCCACCAACGGAGTGAATCTCTGGTCCTCTGATCTACTTGTATCGTCGGAGACAAGTCTGTATAATCCCCATTCCACTGACTGAGCATGCACAGTTGTAATGGTCTTAGATGAATTCGCGCAAAAGGAACTATGTCCATTGCCGCTACCATCAAACCTATTACTTCCATGCACTGCGCTATGGAAGGAAGAGGAACAGAATGAAGTATTAGACAAGAGTTTAGAAGTTTTGATTTTCTGGCCTCTGTCAGAAAAATCCTCATTTCTAAGGAGTCTATTATTGTTCCCAAGAAGGGAACCCTTGTTGACGGAGATAGAGAACTTTTTTCTACATTCACTTTCCACCCGTGAGATCTGAGAAAGGCCAGGACAATGTCCGTGTGAGCCTTTGCTTGTGGAAGGGACGACGCTTGAATCAGAATGTCGTCCAAGTAAGGTACTACTGCAATGCCCCTTGGTCTTAGCACCGCTAGAATTCTTGGAGCAGTGGCTAATCCGAACGGAAGTGCCACAAACTGGTAATGCTTGTCCAGAAATGCGAACCTTAGGAACCGATGATGTTCCTTGTGGATAGGAATATGTAGATACGCATCCTTTAAATCCACCGTGGTCATGAATTGACCTTCCTGGATGGAAGGAAGAATTGTTCGAATGGTTTCCATTTTGAACGATGGAACCTTGAGAAACTTGTTTAGGATCTTGAGATCTAAGATTGGTCTGAATGTTCCCTCTTTTTTGGGAACTACAAACAGATTGGAGTAGAACCCCATCCCTTGTTCTCCTAATGGAACAGGATGAATCACTCCCATTTTTAACAGGTCTTTTACACAATGTAAGAATGCCTGTTTTTTTATGTGGTCTGAAGACAATTGAGACCTGTGGAACCTCCCCCTTGGGGGAAGCCCCTTGAATTCCAGAAGATAACCTTGGGAGACTATTTCTAGCGCCCAAGGATCCAGAACATCTCTTGCCCAAGCCTGAGCGAAGAGAGAGAGTCTGCCCCCCACCAGATCCGGTCCCGGATCGGGGGCCAACATCTCATGCTGTCTTGGTAGCAGTGGCAGGTTTCTTGGCCTGCTTACCTTTGTTCCAGCCTTGCATTGGCCTCCAGGCTGGCTTGGCTTGAGAAGTATTACCCTCTTGCTTAGAGGACGTAGCACTTGGGGCTGGTCCGTTTCTGCGAAAGGGACGAAAATTAGGTTTATTTTTGGCCTTGAAAGACCTATCCTGAGGAAGGGCGTGGCCCTTACCCCCAGTGATATCAGAAATAATCTCTTTCAAGTCAGGGCCAAACAGCGTTTTCCCCTTGAAAGGAATGTTAAGCAATTTGTTCTTGGAAGACGCATCCGCTGACCAAGATTTTAGCCAAAGCGCTCTGCGCGCCACAATAGCAAACCCAGAATTTTTCGCCGCTAATCTAGCCAATTGCAAAGTGGCGTCTAGGGTGAAAGAGTTAGCCAATTTGAGAGCATGAATTCTGTCCAAAATCTCCTCATAAGAAGAATCTTTATTGAGCGCCTTTTCTAGTTCATCGAACCAGAAACACGCTGCTGTAGTGACAGGAACAATGCATGAAATTGGTTGTAGAAGGTAACCTTGCTGAACAAACATCTTTTTAAGCAAACCCTCTAATTTTTTATCCATAGGATCTTTGAAAGCACAACTATCTTCTATGGGTATAGTGGTGCGTTTGTTTAGAGTAGAAACCGCCCCCTCGACCTTGGGGACTGTCTGCCATAAGTCCTTTCTGGGGTCGACCATTGGAAACAATTTCTTAAATATAGGGGGAGGGACGAAAGGTATGCCGGGCCTTTCCCATTCTTTGTTTACAATGTCCGCCACCCGCTTGGGTATAGGAAAAGCTTCGGGGGGCCCCGGGACCTCTAGGAACTTGTCCATTTTACATAATTTCTCTGGAATGACCAAATTCTCACAATCATCCAGAGTAGATAACACCTCCTTAAGCAGGGCGCGGAGATGTTCCAATTTAAATTTGAATGTAATTACATCAGGTTCAGCTTGTTGAGAAATTTTCCCTGAATCTGAAATTTCTCCCTCAGACAAAACCTCCCTGGCCCCCTCAGACTGGTGTAGGGGCACTTCAGAACCAATATCATCAGCGTCCTCATGCTCTTCAGTATTTTCTAAAACAGAGCAGTCGCGCTTTCGCTGATAAGTGGGCATTTTGGCTAAAATGTTTTTGATAGAATTATCCATTACAGCCGTTAATTGTTGCATAGTAAGGAGTATTGGCGCACTAGATGTACTAGGGGCCTCCTGTGTGGGCAAGACTGGTGTAGACGAAGGAGGGGATGATGCAGTACCATGCTTACTCCCCTCACTTGAGGAATCATCTTGGGCATCATTTTCTCTAAATTTTGTGTCACATAAATCACATCTATTTAAATGAGAAGGAACCTTGGCTTCCCCACATACAGAACACAGTCTATCTGGTAGTTCAGACATGTTAAACAGGCATAAACTTGATAACAAAGTACAAAAAACGTTTTAAAATAAAACCGTTACTGTCACTTTAAATTTTAAACTGAACACACTTTATTACTGCAAATGTGAAAAAGTATGAAGGAATTGTTCAAAATTCACCAAAATTTCACCACAGTGTCTTAAAGCCTTAAAAGTATTGCACACCAAATTTGAAAGCTTTAACTCTTAAAATAACGGAACCGGAGCCGTTTTTATATTTAACCCCTTTACAGTCCCTGGTATCTGCTTTGCTGAGACCCAACCAAGCCCAAAGGGGAATACGATACCAAATGACGCCATCAGAAAGTCTTTTCTATGTATCAGAGCTCCTCACACATGCATCTGCATGTCATGCTTCCCAAAAACAAGTGCGCAATAGAGGCGCGAAAATGAGGCTCTGCCTATGATTAGGGAAAGTCCCTAGAAAATAAGGTGTCCAATACAGTGCCTGCCGGTTATTTTAGCTAATTCCCAAGAATAAAATAATTCCTCAAAGCTATGAAGTATTAAAATATGCTTATATATCAATCGTTTTAGCCCAGAAAATGTCTACAGTCTTAAAAGCCCTTGTGAAGCCCTTTTTTTTTCTTATGTAATAAAAATGGCTTACCGGATCCCATAGGGAAAATGACAGCTTCCAGCATTACATCGTCTTGTTAGAAATGTGTCATACCTCAAGCAGCAAAAGTCTGCTCACTGTTTCCCCCAACTGAAGTTAATTCCTCTCAACAGTCCTGTGTGGAAACAGCCATCGATTTTAGTAACGGTTGCTAAAATCATTTTCCTCTTACAAACAGAAATCTTCATCTCTTTTCTGTTTCAGAGTAAATAGTACATACCAGCACTATTTTAAAATAACAAACTCTTGATTGAATAATAAAAACTACAGTTAAACACCAAAAAACTCTAAGCCATCTCCGTGGAGATGTTGCCTGTACAACGGCAAAGAGAATGACTGGGGAAGGCGGAGCCTAGGAGGGATCATGTGACCAGCTTTGCTGGGCTCTTTGCCATTTCCTGTTGGGGAGGAGAATATCCCACAAGTAAGGATGACGCCGTGGACCGGACACACCTATGTTGGAGAAATGAGGCTCTGACTATGATTAGGGAAAGCCCCTATAGAATAAAGTGTCTAAAACAGTGCCTGCCGATATTATTTTACAAAAAATACCCAGATTAAATGATTCCTCAAGGCTAAATATGTGTAAATATGATCGATTTAGCCCAGAAAATGTCTACAGTCTTAATAAACCCTTGTGAAGCCCTTATTTACTGTCTGAATAAAAATGGCTTACCGGATCCCATAGGGAAAATGACAGCTTCCAGCATTACATCGTCTTGTTAGAATGTGTCATACCTCAAGCAGCAAAAGACTGCTCACTGTTCCCCCAACTGAAGTTAATTCCTCTCAACAGTCCTGTGTGGAACAGCCATGGATTTTAGTAACGGTTGCTAAAATCATTTTCCTCATACAAACAGAAATCTTCATCTCTTTTCTGTTTCAGAGTAAATAGTACATACCAGCACTATTTTAAAATAACAAACTCTTGATTGAATAATAAAAACTACAGTTAAACACTAAAAAACTCTAAGCCATCTCCGTGGAGATGTTGCCTGTACAACGGCAAAGAGAATGACTGGGGTAGGCGGAGCCTAGGAGGGATCATGTGACCAGCTTTGCTGGCTCTTTGCCATTTCCTGTTGGGGAAGAGAATATCCCACAAGTAAGGATGACGCCGTGGACCGGACACACCTATGTTGGAGAAATGAATGTAAAGTTGAATGAATGCTATTAAAAACAGGGGTACATTCATTCATTAAACTTTACATTCCAGCATTTTATTTTTTTTTTCAAAATACTTACCTTTTTCTTTAGGAAACCCAGAACGCCGATCCTCCGCCCACAGCTCCTCTGTACTTTGCACAGCAATGACGAAACCGGCTTCCTCCAATCATGGCGTGCACCCTGAGGTGTCCAGCTTGTGAGGCCTCACAACGATTGGAGGAAGCTGGTTTCGTCATCCATAGCAGGTCTGGGTTTCCTAAAGAAAAAGGTAAGTATTTAAAAAAATGCTTCAATGTAAATTTTAATGACTGAAAGTGCCCCTGGATTTAATAGTATTTTTAAAAACCGGGCACTCATTCATTAAAATTTACATTCACTTTCATTTTGACGTTAGTGTTCCTATTAATGTAATTTAGGTTGTATAGTATGTAATGTTTTCAGCACTGTGCACTGTCCAGTAATTATTTATTTTATTAGGTGCCAATACAGTGTTTTCCCCCATGAGATGACTGTGTCACTGCAGTGACTAATACCTATTGATGTTATGTTCTTCGAATTAAAGAAGGGGACTAAGTAGCAAGATGAGGAAATTATCTCTTAGTTATGGCTAATATGTAAGGAAATGGCACACAATAGATTTGCTAACATGAAGTTTAAATAATAATAAAAAAAATTCTAAGTAATCATTTTCTTATACATCAGTACCTATAAAAATAGAGGAGGGACCTAACCGTTCAATAATAAAAAGCTCTAGTGCATTCAAAGCTAACTAATACAGACATCATTTTTTATGATTGTGCAAAAACCTTTTATATGGTTTAAAGGAACATAATACCCATATGTAAATCCATTGAAAGTAATGCAGAATAACTATAAAAAGCTAATAAGAAAAAATCACCTAAACATCTCTATGTAAAAATTTTACCTCAAAATTTCTTCAGCTCACAATAGTAAGTGCTCTGTGAACACAACCTTAAAGGGATAGTAAACCCAAATGTTTTCTTTCATAATAAAGATAGAGCATGTCATTGTAAACAACTTTCTAAAATACTTCTATTATAATTTTTTCTTCCTTCTCTTGGTATCTTTATTTAAAAAGCAGAAATGTATTTTTACGAGCCGGCCCATTTTTAGTTCAGAACCTGGTTGCACTTGCTGATTGGTTAGTTACATTTAGCCACCAATAAGCAAGTGCGACCCAAGTATGAACTAAAAATGGGTCGGCTCTTAAACATACATTTCTGTTTTTTAAATAAAGATACCAAGAGAAGAAAGAAAAATTGATAATAGGAGTAAATTAGAAAGTTGCTTAAAATTGCATGCTCTATCTCAGTGATTTTTAACCTTTTTTTGCCGTGGCACACTTTTTTACATTAAAAAATCCTGTGGCACACCACCATCCCAAAATTTTAAAAAAATCACACATTGTAGCCTAATACAGCATATATATATACACATACACACAAACACACACCTACTGTATGCATTGTGCTGTTATGCCATGCCTCCTACAAACTACCCCTGCACTGGGAGTAAAAAACAAGCAAAGTTTAAAAAATATGTCACACTGTTGTCAGTCTGCCGTGGCACACCTGAGGATCTCTCACGGCACACTAGTGTGCCACGGCACACTGGTTGAAAAACACTGCTCTATCTGAATCATGACAGATAAAAATTGGGTTTACTGTCCCTTTAAAGCTACTGTCAGCTGCATGTTGAAAAAGAAAAAAAAAAACAGCTTTTTTTAGGTCTCATAAGATTTCACTGAAATCTCGCAATATTTCTTCTGTAAACTTCTGTAAACTGAGGAGGAAAATAATATGACTGCACCTGCCAGTTGCACACTAAAGGGACAGTCAACACCAGAATTTTGTTGTTTAAAAAGATAGATAATCCCTTTATTACCCGCTAGTCATAAAGCCCGTGTACATGGGCCATTTTCGGTAGTGCAGCGGTCCCACTCGCCCGGCCACGCCCTGTCACACCCGCACCCGCTCGGCCACATCCGCTCCCACCCACCCTCTCTGCTGTCTGATCCTCAACGGCCAGGGATGTTTGTCCTCGCGCATTCTCTACAGCTCAGGACAAACATACCTGGCCTTTTATTATATAGGATTCCCCAGTTTTGCATAAATATGCCTCTTGTCATTGGCTCAACATATACAGTATTCAGCTAGTTCCCAGCAGTGCATTTAGCCATATTGCAGAAATTAAAAACAAACAATAGTGCAGTAATAAAATGCCCTAACACATCATTACTAAGATATGGAGGACCAGGGAAAAGCCTGGGGTGTCCAGAATCATGTGGTCTAATAAATTAAACCTGGACAGTACACAGGCACTGAGAGAAAGGCCGGTGGGTGTATCTTTCATGTGCATGCGATCAAATCTGCTTCATTGGATTTATTTTATAAATGCAGAAACCGTTGCACTTTGCACAATACAAATAATTCAATTTTCTCAGTTTTGATACTTTCATCACAAAATCTACAATTTTATGAAATGGTTATTTAAATCACCTTCTTATAATCTAAAAGGGATGATACTATAATATATATATTATGCACTTTTGGTGAATTAGTAGAAAGCAGGATGGTTCTGTGACAAGACTGGAGATCTGACAGTGCTGCTAAGAAACCTTATCCCAGAAGAGCAAACATTTTCAAACAGTGCGATGACAAGACAGGAGTATTTGACATTTGCAGAATGAACAAGAGTCTATGTATTGATTTAAGTCACAACTCGGTTGTAGCTTTGTCTTTTTGTTGCTAAGTGTCAGTGACGCCATCACATGTCTACACGCATGCTTCCGCCTCCTACAACGAGAACCTGCATGTGTTGCGTTTATGAGCTGCATTAGCACAAACGGCTGCATTTTAGCATTATTCTGATAAATGTTTTGTTTTTTTACTTTACCAAAAGCAATCAGAAAGAAATTGCATCTTTCTAGCCATTAGTTTGTTAGATCAATTTAATCAGGTGGTTGTTTCTGTTAGATCAACATGTAAGAAGCAGTAGTAACAATTATGTGGTGTGGGGGCGAACGGTCATTAGTCCCCCTTAAAGGGATAGTCTACTCTAGAATTGTTATTGTTTAAAGAGATAGATAAACCCCTTTATAACCATTACCCAGTTTTGTATAACCAACACAGTTATATTAAAAGGCTACTAAACCCAAGTTTTTTCTTTAATGATTCCAATAGAGCATGCAATTTTAAGAAACTTTCTAATTTACTCCTATTATCATATTTTCTTCGTTCACTTTCTATTTTATTTGAAAAGCTGGAATGTAAAGTTAAGGAGTCGACCCATTTCTGGTTCAGCACCTGGGTACCACTTGCTAATTGGTGGCTAAATGTAGCCGCAAAAAAGCAAACACTATACTTTCTGAATCATGAATTAAAAAAATTGGGTTTAGTATGCCTTTAATATACTTTTTATCTCTGTGATTACCTTGCATCTAAGCCACTGCAGACTGCCCCCTTATCTCAGTTCTTCTGACGGACTTGCATTTTTGCCAATCAGTGCTGACTCATAAATAAGTGAGCACAATATTTATCTATGTGGCACACATGAACTAGCTCTGTCTAGCCGTGAAAAACTGTCAAAATGCATTGAGATAAGAGGTGGCCTTCAAGGGCTTAGAAATTAGCATGAGCCTACCTAGGTTTAGTTTTCAAAAGTAAATTGGAAATTTGTTTGAAAGCTGCATGCCCTATCTGAATCATGAAAGTTTTATTTTGACTAGATTAGACTAGACTAGACTATCCCTTTAACACAAAGAAAACTGGGAAAAAAGTAATATTTGTTAGTGATTTGTTAGATCAGGTATGATCAGCCAGTTGCCTAATAACTAAATCATAAGATTTGTCATTCAATAGTGTCATGTAATGGAAAATTACACTTATGAATTATCTGTATTGGTGGTGTCTGGGAATGTGGGGGCCGGGATCATTTATTTGAGTGCAACTGTATAACCTGTCTTAATGTGAAAGTGAGTGTATTTCCTTTTCTTGTATACAAGGTAGCAATCTGCTTTATTTATTTTTCAGTATTTATAAAGAGCAAAAATAATTTTTGTAGTTTGAAGTAGAAGACTTAGTATAATAGCAGAATATATGTAACACACATTTGTATGGACAAAAAGTATAGTGCAAGTCTTGTAAAAATAAACACATTTGTTCTACTATGACATTTTTATGCATCATTAGTGTTCTCACACCCAGTAAAAAGTAGCACACTTATACAGAGTGATTTAAGTATAACTCATCATTTAAGGAAAGTCTATAGGTTATGAATCGCTGATCGCTGTTATGAAACCAGAATTATATACACTTTAACATATACAATTACTTCTGACAGTCCACATACTTTGTAGAGATTAACTGTTTTTACAGAGCAGGTCATAAAATTCTATACATGCCAAACATTGTTTTTTCTTCTAGCTTATAAATACTGTCAGGTAATTTGGAAATTCTGAGACACGTTGCTTTGTTGCAGGGACAGAATGGTCAAAACTGAAATGAACATGGATGCATTTCAATTTTGAATAGAAACACTTTTGCAGTATTTTTCTATTAGCAAAAATGCTTTTAGTAAAATGTATAGTGTTTTTCAATGGCATATCCACATATGCTGTGTGTGCATGTGAACCAGTATTCAAGCTCAGAGAGCTGGAAATGTTTTCTGTCATCGAAACACATCCTATATAAATAGGCTGAGGTTTCAGAAAGCGCAGACATCCTTATTTTGTCTCTTTATACACAAATGCCTCATTATCTTACCTCTTTGTCTCTTAACAAAGGATGAACAAATGAAGGTAAAGGTGTTGTTTAGCATCATAAATTCGGAAGGTACCACATCCTGCCGTGGGGGGCACGGATATCAACTCCACATTTACCTAAACATCTTATATTTTTACCATGTGAATTACTTCAGAAACGTACACTTTACTGTGTGAATTACTTCAGAAACTAGAAACGTACACTTTACCATGGTAATAACTTCAGAAAGGTAACTTGGGGGGGGGGATGGATAAGTTCCAAGCAGCGGTTGCGGCGCCGGGGCAGGTAATGGAACAGATCGCTCTTTTCCAATATCATTCCCGGGCGCTGCAACGCTCTGTTCCAATATTGTTCCCGGGCGACGCAACCACTGCTGGGAACCTATCCATGGTAGTCGCCCCACCCGGCAGGATGTGGTACCTTCCGAATTTGGGACGCTAAACTACACCTTTACCCAATTGAAAATGAACAATTTAGTACCTGTCTATGACACCCCCACTAGGATGCTGCGGATTATTGTTTACATATATAATTTTTTTATTAAAGAGAATACAAAAGTATTCTTATTATTTTTTAGTACAGGTAATTGTTTTAACAAGCAAAATCAACTCTTTATAATGACAAAATAAAGGTAAATAAGCTATTTACAAACAATTTAATACACTCCAGCAGGTAAAATGGACCACTGTAATTTAAAAGCTAAAGTTTTTCAGAATTAAAAAAATTGAAATTGAAACATTATATTATTATTCAGTTATTCGTAGAGGGGCAACAGAGTCTGCAGCGCTATAAACATAGGCGTGGTATACAAGGTAACATTTTTAGGGATCAAGTGGGCAGAGGGTCCTCCAGAGAGTTGAAATGTTGCCTGGTAGAGGCATTCATTATGGATTGTAAAGGAGCTAGACGATAACTAGAGAGATGGAGTTGCAGTAGTCGAGGCGGGAAAGGATGAGAGTTGATTACAATCTTAGTTGAGTCTTGTGTAAGGAAATGTCTAATTTTAGAGGTAAGTTTTTAAGGTGGAAGCGGTAGGATTTGGTTATTACGATTTCAAATTGATGTCCCCTTAAGAAAATGACAGCTTATATCTTAGTAGCAATACACTGGCATTATCTATTGTTACACCACCTTAGCAGCAGCTAACAAATTATTTCTGTTGTGCTTAAGTTTCTCTACAGAATGCATTGTGTTAAATAAATTGGCGTTGTCAATAATCCATACATAATAAAACATATTATAGAAAATTAGCCACATATGGGAATAAAAATCCCCAAGAATTACAATTTAATGCTGGCTTTCCTGCAAGAAATGTAATAATTCCAACCGGATTAAATGAAACGTACAATATTGTAATAAAAAAATATGACACACGGCTTCACCACAGTCACAGAAACCTGCTTTATGGGTTAAATGTAATTGGATTTCTTTGACAATTTCAAATCGCTTATTTCATTCATTTAAATGAATTCATTTACATCGCCAACTCCTGTGAAATATAATACTTTCCAGAAAATACATTTTACATCAAAATCCTTAATTTTCCAATCCATAAAATATATGTAAAGTTTATGCAAATAGAAAATGATATTCAAAATGAACAGTTGTCTTGGTTACCAAATAATTAGAACTGTACATGTAATACTTGTGCAGATTTGTTTCAATATACCAACAGATTCATATTAAAATTAATTTTTAACTTATGTTAAATGTTGTCCAACTTAAAAGAACAGAAAGGTCAAAATTGAAATGTGCATGGGTACATTTTATGGGACAGTCTAGTGAAAAAGTAAACTTTCATGATTCAGATAGAGCATGCAATTTTAAGCAATTTTCTAATTTACTCCTATTATCCATTTTTCTTCGTTCTCTTACTATCTTTATTTGAAAAAGCAGAAATGTAAACTTAGGAGCCGGCTCATTTTTGGTTCAACACCCTGGGTAGCACTTGCTGATTAAGGGCTACATTTAGCCACCAATCAGCAAGTGCTACCCAGGTGCTGAACCAAAAATGGTCTGGCTTCTAAGCTTACATTCCTGCTTTTCAAATAAAGATAACAAGAGAACGAATAAAATTTGATAATAGGAGTAAATAAGAAAGTTGCTTAAAATTGCATGCTCTATCTGAATCATGAAAGAAAAAAATTGTTTTTTTTATATCCCTTTAACTTTTAAATAGAAGCATTCTTGCATTTTATTTCCATTAGCAAAAATGCTGTTTTTCAATGGCATACGTGCATATATTGTGAGTGCCCTGTGCACTAGCATTCAAACACCACACCTTTAAGAGACATCAGTGAACACTTAAAAAGGACATGAAACCAATTTTTCTTTCATTCATGATTTAGATAAAGTATCCAGTGCAACTTTCTAAATACTTGTATTATCTAGCTGGCTTTGTTCTTTATGTAACTTTTGTTCAAAGGCATATCTAGGTAGTATCAGGCATATCTAGGTAGTATCAGGATCAGCAATGCACTAATGAGAGCTAGCTGCTGATTGGTGGCTTCACATATATCATTCTTGTCATTGGCTTAGCCAATGTGTTCAGTGAATTGCTGCTCCTTCAACAAAGGATACCAAGAAAATGAAGCAAACATGATAATAGAAGTAAATGGTAAGATGTTTAAAATAGTATGCCGATTCATGAACTTTGGGTTTAATTTTGCAATATTGCAAGAATGCTTCTATTTAAAGGGACACTGAACCCAATTTATTTCTTTTGTGATTCAGATAGAGCATGCCATTTTAAGCAACTTTCTAATTTACTCCTATTATCAATTTGTCTTCATTTTCTTGGTATCTTTATTTGAAATGCAAGAATGTAAGTTTAGATGCCGGACCATTTTTGGCGAACAACCTGGGTTTATCTTGCTGATTGGTGGATAAATTCATGCACCAATAAAAATGTGCTGTCCGGATTTCTGAACCAAGAAAAAGCTTAGATTCATTCTTTTTCAAATAAAGATAGCAAAAGAACGAAGAAAAATTGATAATAGGAGTAAATTAGAAAGTTGCTTAAAATTGCATGCTCTATCTGAATCACAAACATTTGGGTTCAGTGTCCCTTTAACATTTAAATGTAATTTTGACCTTTCTATCACCTTAAAGGGACATTGTTTTTATTTTAGCAATACTTCCTTCCTTCTGTATAGCTGCCTACCTATCTTCAAGTGCTTTGTTTTCCTTCGCTAATGCAGCTGCACCACTGGAATGGTAGCTCTCTCCAATGTCTCTGCATGGCAGTTGCTGGCGCAGGAGCATGCAACCAATCGCGAGAGCAGTACAGAACCATCAGTGAAAAAAACATATTTGAAGGGGAGGTGGCTGCGCTACTGTGTGTTTATTCCACAACTCAGATGTGCAACTAGTGCTGCTGATTGGATCATCAATGGTTTCTGCTTGGAATCATCAGTGATTTCTGCTTGAGGCCAGCAGTATTCGAATGGGTCTTGATCAGTACTTCTACTGTGTGTTTAACTCTTTTGTGGGGGTTAAACACACAAGAGTGGAGGATTTATAGTCTTAAAATAACATGCTCTAACTAATTATAGCATGACATTTTTCAACTATTATGTTCATTTATAATAAAAATGTTTTGAATCTGAGGTCTCTCACAATTCTGCCAAAGAATATTTAACAGTAGAAAACAGCTACTATTTTTATACCATATCAATCACTGACAAAATCACTGGAGCAGGAAGAAGATATAAGGCTATGAGATTGTGAAACAGCAAGCTAGGCAAGTGCTAAAAATGCTAACTGCACAACTCTGTGCAAACAACCACTGACTGTGTAAATCAAGTCAGAGTAAAGCAATGCTTGTACAGACACCAGGAGGTAAGGCAGGGGCTGACATATTCATTCAGTAGCCATTAAGGATATTGAGGAGCCAAAAGTAACTTTCTATGCACACTAGCAGAGGGCAGGCAAAAGACCTTGGTCTAAAGGATGAAACTATGCCCCTCCCCCAATGCTCCATTCACTAAACTAAAATATAGGGCAAGATTTATTACGCTGCATTCACAGCTTTTTCGGCTATATGGCACAGGTTTGCAATAAATGCTTCTTTTTCCACTCCCCCACCTGAGAGGTGGCGAGTAGGGCTGCAACTAACGATTATTTACATAATCAATTAGTTGGCCAATTATTTTTTCGATTAATCAGAAAAAATTTAAATAAAAGTATTTTTAGATTACTTAAAAAGGGACAGTCTACACTGTCTCATTTCCAAAAGATTTCCACTGAGCAATCCTCCTGCAGTGTCTCCGAGTAAGAAGTACATTTTGCAATTTACACATTTTCAAACTTTTAATGAGGCCCTTTTATGAATAAAATGGCCGCCAAACTCCTCCTATGCATGACATCATCATTCAGGGTCAGTTAGCAAATCCTTTTGTTTCATATACTCACAAATAATCCTGTGTACAGCTGACTGCGTTTTGCGCATGCGCACTGTTTTTCATCTAGCAATATCTACATTTACATCTGGGACTAACTTTAATATAAAGCAAATGTTCTGCAGATGATTTCCACCGCACAACACATGCACATTTGTCTTGATTTGAGGTGGCTCCTTCTACAAGGTTACACCTATTTGCTGCCATATGTTTCTGGTGGATATAAATTAGTAAAGTGTGTATTGCAAACTGGGTCATATCAGAGAATAGTACTGTGCACTCCAGAACGTTTCATCACATCACATCTTCAGGATGTCTTAGTGTAGAGAGTACTTCAGTGAATTGGACCCTATCTCAGTTTCCAAGCACATATCTGGCTGTTGTCAATTTAGTGCAGTTCACTGAACCATTCTACACTAAAAACATCCTGAAGAACTGATGTGATGTGATAAAATGTTACGGATTTCTGAGCTCAGTTTTGTTGCTAAAGACATAGTGCGCATGCTCTAAACGTAGTCAGCCGTGGCCCGTGCACAGGATAATTTGTAAGTATATGAAACGCAAGGAGTTACTAACTAACCAGGAACGATGATGTCATGCTTAGGAGGAGTTTGGTGGCCATTTTATTCAGCAAGTAGCTGCATTAAAAGTTTTAAAATGTGTAAATTGCAAAACGGACTTCCTATTAGGACACACTCCAACTAATCAATAATGAGAATCTTTGACAACGATTTTCATTATCGATTACTATTGATTTTATCGTTTAGTTGTTTCAGCCCTAGTGGCGAGATCAATCACCCAGACACTCATTCTCGCTCATTCTTTCTGATTGACATTCTTTGCTCTAACCCAATCGGTTGCACCAGAGCAGAGAGCAGCATTGCACAAGAAAAAACTTTATCCACAATTACTCTAAAAACAGTAATGGTGGATAAAAGACTTGCGGATACTGGAGTAGGCAGAAATGCTTACCAGAAGCCTGAGGAAATGCATGGACCCCATACATATATTCTCCCGAGGACCTATTAAATGGGCACACCAAATTTTACTGACCAACTGGCTAAAATGAAAGCCAATATTAAAGGGACATAATACTCATATGCTAAATCACTTGAAACTGATGCAGTATAACTGTAAAAAGCTGACAGGAAAATATCACCTGAGTATCTCTATGTAGAAAAGGAAGATATTTTACCTCACAATCTCCTCAGCTCAGCAGAGTAAGTTCTGTGTAAAAAGTTATACTCAGCTGCAGCCCAGCTGCAGGTAAAAAAAAATAAAAAATAAATAAAGAAATGAACAGCAGCCAATCAGCATCAACAGTGCTGAGGTCATGAACTCTTTTACTGTCATCTCATTAGATTTCACTTTACTCTCATGAGATTTCATTGTAAACTTTTTTGAACTGAATAGGGAAATAACATGAGAGTGCACGAGGCTCAATCCTTCGGCTGTCCCAGGACAGACATACCGATTTGTTGCTTAGAAGTCCTTTACAATGGGATGTGGCTACTGAGGAACTTTTGAGGTAAAATATCTTTCTTTTTTACATAGAGATGTTCAGGTGATATTTTCTAGTCAGCTTTTTACAGCTATACTGCATCACTTTCAAGTGTTTAAACATTTGGGTATTATGGCCCTTTAAGGAAAACTTACACAATGCAGCCAGAGCACAGAGCTGTTTGAAGAGAACAGCTTGACATGGAGCAGCGCTGCCAAGAGAAAGTACTAACAGTTCCTGCATTTGTACTGTTCTTTCTGCCGACATGCTGCATTTTCTGTGATGGCATCTTAGATCATTCACAGCATGTTTTACCTTGGAGCTTAAAAACAATATTTATGCTTACCTGATAAATTTATTTATTTCTGGATATGGAGAGTCCACAACGTCATCAATTACAAGTGGGAATATCACTCCTGGCCAGCAGGAGGAGGCAAAGAGCACCACAGCAAAGCTGTTAAGTGTCACTCCCCTGTAATGAGCTGTAATACTCTTAGGAGTCTGCTGATCATTAGTCGCCTGAAGGTAGAATTTTAGAGCATACACAACATCCAAGTTGTGCAACAAGCGTTCTTTATGAGAAGGAGGATTAGGACAGAGAGAAGGAACAACAATTTCCCGATTAATATTTCAATCCGAAACCATGTTAGGGAGAAATCCCAACCTAGTACGCAGGACCGCCTTATCCGCATGAAAGATAAGGTAAGGCGAATCACACTGCAGAGCCGAGAGCTCTGAGACTCTTCGAGCAGAAGAGCTAGCAATAAGAAACAAAACCTACCAAGATAACTTAATATCTGTGGAATGCATTTGCTCAAACGGAACCTGCTGTAAAAACAAGGTTAAGGCTCCAAGGAGGAGCAACAGCTTTAATCACAGGCCTGATTCTGACCAGGGCCTGACAAAAAGATTGAACATCTGGAACATCCGTCAGACGCTAGTGAAACAAAATAGATACTGCAGAAATCTGACCTTTCAGAGAAGTGACTGACAATCCTTTCTCCAGACCTTCATGGAGAAAAGGCAAAATTCTAGGAATCCGGACCCTATTCCAAGAGTAGCCCTTAGATTTACACAGAGAAAGGTATTTATGCCATACCTTATTGTGAATTGTTCGAATAACAGGCTTACAAGCCTGGATCATGGTCTCAATGACCGACTCAGAAAATCCACGCTTAGCCAGAACTAAGCGTTCAATCTCCAAACAGTCAGCTTCAGAGAAACGAGATTTGGATGGAGGGATGGACCCAGAGTTAGAAGGTCCTTCCTCAGAGGCAACCTCCAAGGTGGCCGAGAGGATATCTTCACTAGGTCTGCATACCAGATCCTGTGAGGTCATGCAGGAGCTATTAGAATTACCAATGCTCTCTCCTGTTTGAACTAGCAATAACTCGCGGAAGGAGCGCAAACGGAGGAAACAGGTACGCTAGACCGAAATCCCAAGGAACTGCCATAGCATCTATGACCTTGAACTAAACCCTGGAAGTTTGGCGTTCTGCCGAGACGCCATCATATTCAACTCCAGCACCCCCCATTTGAGGGTTAACCTAGAGAGCACCTCTGGATGGAGAGCCCACTCCCCGGGATGAAATGTCTGTCTGTTTAGGAAATCTGCTTCCCAGTTGTCCACTCCTGGAATGTGACAGCAATTGTGAGCTTCCGTCCACTGAATAATCCGTGCCACCTCCTTCATTGCTAAGGAACTCAGAGTTCCTCCCTGATGGTTGATGTAATCCACTGAGGTGATGTTGTTCGACTGGAACCTGATAAACCAGGCTAACGACAACTGAGGCCAAGCTACCAGAGCATTGAAAATCGCTCTCAACTTCAAGATGTTTATGGGGAGAGCAGACTCCTCCCGAGTCCATAGTCCCTGCACCTTTAACGTATCCCAGACTGTTCCCCAGCCAATCAGGCTGGCGTCCGTGATCACAATCACCTAGGAAGGTCTCCAGAAGCATGTACCCTGGGACAGATGCTCCTGAGAAAGCCACCATGGAAGAGTCTCTTGTCAACTGGTCCCGATCTATCCTCTGAGACAGATCCGAATGGTCTCTGTTCCATTGTCTGAGCAGGCATAACTGTAAAGCTCTCAAATGGGATCGAGCAAAGGGAATGATGTCCATGGAAGCGACCATCAGACAAATTTCCTCCATACATTGAGCCACTGATGGCCGAACAGTAGACTGTAGAGAGAGGCAAGAGGAGAGAATTTTGGATTTAAAGAAAACCACCTTTGTGGCTGGAACAAGGGAACCTTATCCAGGATCACTTTCCATCCGTGGTAACATAGAAAAGACAACAAGATCTCTGTATAAGAGTTTGCTTGTTGAAAAGATGACGCCTGAACCACTACGTCATCCAGGAATAGCGCCACTGCAATTCCCGAGACCTGATCACTGCCAAGAGAGCCCTCAGAACCTTTGAGAAGATTCTGGAAGCTGTGGCAAGGCCAAACGGAAAAGCCACAAACAAAGTGTTTGTCTAAAAAGGCGAATCTTAAGAGCCTGTGATGATCCCCGAGGATGGGAACATGAAGATATGTCTCCTTCAGGTCTATGGTCATCATGAACTGACCCTCTTGGACCAAAGGAAGAATGGAACGAAAGATTTCCATCTGAAAGGGCTGTACTCTGAGAAGCTTGTTGAGACACTTTAGGTCTAAAATAGGTCAAAAAGTTCCCTCTTTTTTGGAAACCACAGATTTGAATAGAATCCTAGGCCCTATTTCCTTGCTGGAACTATCACTCCCAGGGAGGAAAGGTCCTGAACACAATTCAAGAATGCCTCTCTCTTTATTTGGTCTGCAGATAATCTTGAGAGATGAAATCTGCCCCTGGGAGGGAAAGTTTTGAATTCTATTTTGTAACCCTGAGATACTATGTCCACAACCCAAGGATCTGGGACATCTGTTATCCATTCTTGACAAAACAGAGAAAGCTTGCCCCCCACTTGATCCGATCCTGGATCTGGGGCAGACCCTTCATGGTGACTTATACTCAGCAGCTAGTTTCTGTGATTGTTTCCCCTTGCTCCAAAGACTGATTGGGTTTCCAAGAAGACCTGGACAGTTCCTGCTTGGAAGAGGAAGACTTTCCTTTGAAGTTACGAAAGGGATGAAAATTTCTTTGACATCCTTTAGGACTGTTCTTCTTGTCTTGTGGTAGAAAATACTTTTTTCCACCCGAATATCTCTGCCAGACCAGGCACAAACAAGGTCTTACCCTTGTAGGTAAGTGCCAAAAACTTGGACTTAAAGGTAACATCAGCTGAGCAAGATTTCAGCCACAACGCACTGCGGGCTAGGACAGTGAAGCCAGATAACTTGGCTCCCAGTCTAATAACTTGCATGGTAGTATCAGAATAAAGGAAATGGCTAGTTTAAGAGCCTTAATCCTGTCTTGGATCTCCTCCAAAGTAGTATCTACCAAAATAGATTCAGACAAGGCGTCACACCAATAAGATGCCGCACTTGACACAGTGGAAGAAAGAATCTTGGATTTTCTGCCATACAAACTGCAGGTTACCATTGAAGACATTGATGAACATACATCTTCTTCAAATAAGCCTCCAGCTTTTTAAAGATGGGAGACAGGGAGAAATGTATCCCTGTCTCTTTCCATTCCTGTGAGATAAACGGTCTGGAACAGGAAACACCTTCACAGAGGCAGGAACATCATAGTATTTATTAAGTTTAATAGATTTCTTAGGGTTCACAACGACAGGAATATCGGAGTCATCCAAAGTAGCCAATACCTCGTTTAACAGTACACGAAGGTGTTCAAGCTTAAATCTGAAGCTTACTTCTTCAGTATCAGATGAAGGAATAATATTGTCCGAATCTGATATTTCACCCTCAGAGGCTACCAACGTATCCTCCTCATCAGACTTTTATGAGGGAGAGCAACCTGCGTAGCAGTAGGTGGAGCAGAAACCTTACAATCTGAATCTCTAATTTTCCTCTTGCGTTTTCCCTTTAGCATAGGAAAAACAGATAATGCTGCAGATACCGCAGAAGATACTTGAGCAGCAATGTCTGCAGGCAAATAAACTCCTCCAGGAGGCTGAGAGGAACTGCAGGGCACTGTATGTGACGCCATAGAGGCTTGGGATGTTGAGGAGAAAGCTGTGTCATTAACTGAACAGCATCATCCTGAGAGACATTAGGCTCAGAAATAAAAATTTGAACTTTACATTTTAAAGTTTATCTAGACATGAGATACAGAATTGCATAGCAACACAATCTGGTTCTCCAGACATAAAAAGCATTTGTCTATAGGAAAAGACTCCTGCTCCATGACCCTATAATATAATGATCCACCAGAAAGACAGGAAAAGAAAAATATTTTTTTTTATCTTGTTGTTTAAATAAGGGTACTGTCACTTTAAATTCCTAAGCATTATTGCTTTATAAAAACACCCTTAACTCACAACCACTACATCTCAGCAGAACTGAGGTGCCTACCTGCCCCTCCGAAAAACAAAATGCAGACCAACACGGTATTCATTGGAGAAATTGTGCCGGTCTCACAGGCAGAGCAGATGCCACGCGAATGAACTCCTCAGAGCGGAAGCGTGTAGGTCATGTGATCTGCTAAGCTGAAAGTGCGCAATAAGGCTAAAGCGTGCGAATCAAGCCGAGTATATCCCACAGCCATAAAGACCGTTAAAAGTATACTACTTCACATGACATCGATACACAATCTACTGAACTAAAATCCGCACCTCCGGTTTAACAAACTCCATTCCAGCACACAAATACAAAACACCCCATAGTTGAAAAAAATGACCGCCAGGGAAAATAAAGTTTTAAACAGTTTAAATAACTCAAAGTGTATAGACAACTGAGATAAATCCATGTGTTAATAATGCTGGCATTGCTAATTCACACAGGATAACAGTTTATGCAATTATAAAATAAATAATGAGCCACAACTATAAAGTTATCTCCTTCATGTCCATAAGAAGGATTAACCCAGTCTCTTGTCACATACACATAACGCTCCTGCACACTGCCAAAATTAAATCCTAACTAAGGATTATAAATTTCTCAAATAAAATGCAGATAATTTTCTTAAGTGCAACGTCTCGCTCACAAGGCGTGAAAGGACACATTCTCCTTACAGAGACCTGTGGAAAAAGAAAGAACAGAGTAACCTACTCTGGCTTTCTATACCATGAGCAGCAAATATGTTAGAAAACCTAGCAAGGACTACCTCACAACTTTCTAACTGCTTTAAAGCCACCACTACTCTACTGAAGAGATTGACGTGGACTACAGCTATATCCAAAAATCTTGCTCGCAGCGAAAGGAATCAAATTTTCTTCAGACACCAAACTTCACCTCCTCCATTGACAGAGGCAAAGATAATGACTGGGGATTATGGGTAGGGGAGTGACACTTAACAAGCTTTCCTTTGGTGTTCTTTGCCTCCTCCTGCTGGCCAGGAGTGATATTCCAACTAGTAATTGATGACGTCGTGGACTCTCGATATCTTAGGAAAGAAATTAACATTTATATAATAATGCCACCTGGCCAGCAACATTTTCTGTGGAGAACAACACTGATATTTTTTTAAAGATTATTTTTTAGTTTAAAGTGAAAGTCAGTCCTAGTGTTTTTGAAACGCTAGGATTAAATATTGAAACAAATAAAGGGGACTTTCATTCATAATGTATACGATACTTCATGTAGAAAGCTCCTTTATTTGTTTCAACCGATCGCCATTCTGAGCTGCTAAGGAAGTCCATGGCTGATTGCCGTTTTGCTTGAGAGGTGACGTTTTTCACCTCTTAGCCAATAGCCGTGCGGTAAATCCGTCTCCCAAGGGCGCCAAGCCGGATTTACCGAATGGCTATTGGCTAAGAGGTGAAAACGTCCGCTCTCAAGCAAAACAGCAATCTGCCGTGGGCAATTTGCTAAAAAAACCGTGGGCTTCGTTAACAGCACAGAACGTTGATCAGGTTTCAACAAATAAAGGAGATTTCTACATGAAGTATCTTATACTTCATAAGTGAAAGTCCCCTTTATTTGTTTCATTAGTCAATCCTAGCGTTTCACAAACGCTAGGTTGACTTTCACTTTAATGCACTCAAAGATGTAATGATACTTCAGCAACAGCTCTCTATGCAAATGCAGCAGTGGCTTTTACTGATCTATCAGCTTAATTAATATAGATACTGTATACAGTACAGCAGGTTGTACCTTAACTGCGTCATTAAAGTAAAAGTACTTGCAACAAAAACTAACATAAAAGGAACACTAATATGTAAATGAGAGTAGCAGCGCACTGAAATAGATACATATTAACAAATATACAAGTATTTAAACTACATTGTGCTCCATTTTCTTTTTTAAGAGGGTATTTTGAAACAGAACAGTTTTGGAAATTAATTTGTTTTCATGAAAAATATTTACAATATATAATGTTTATTGTTAATATTTATATTAAAGGGACACTGAACCCAATTTTTTTCTTTCGTGATTCAGATAGAGCATGCAATTTTAAGCAACTTTCTAATTTACTCCTATTACCAATTTTTATTCGTTCTCTTGCTATCCATTTGAAAAAGAAGGCATCTAAGTAGGCTGACCATATTGGCGCTTTAAGAAGGAACACATATTAAAAATACATATGTGAGGGTTCTTATACAAAACCATTTCTTTAAACAGCCCTGAAAAAAGCCCTGACATATGTATTTTTCATATGTGTCCCTTTTTAAAGCGGCAATATGGTCAGCCTACATCTAAGCTAAGGAGCCAGCAAATTTTTGGTTCAGGACAGCACTTGTTTATTGGTGCTGTCCAATCAGCAAGGGCAACCCAGGTTGTTCACCAAAATTGGGCCGGCATCTAAACTTACATTCTTGATTTTCAAATAAACATACCAAGAGAATTAAGAAAATTTGATAATAGGAGTAAATTAGAAAGTTGCTTAAAATTGCATGCTCTATCAGAAGCACAAAAGAAGAAATTTGGGTTCAGTGTCCCTTTAAAGAGAAAAGAAAAGTAATAATTAATTTAAAGGGATAGAAAGGTCAAACCTAAATTTTACATGGGTGCATTCCAATGTTAAATAGAAGCATTTTTGCAATATAATTCTTCTAATACTTCTAGTAATAGTTATTACTGGTTTTCAGTGGATACACACATATCCTGGGAAGGACCATGCCATAAAACCAGCTAACCCTTCCACCAACCATCTCATTTGTTTGTCTCCATCAGTAACCACTTCGAATGAAAGCTCTTAAGGGAACACGGTCCTCAAATCTTATATATTCGTGTCTTGTTTATAATTTACTATATATATATATGATGGTGCACTCAAAACAAATGAGCAATATTCAATTATTTCTGATGCTTAAACATAACACCCAATCCTTTTCTGCTGCTCTTGAGAATTTATAGGCATGTTTTTTCAACAAAGGATAGAGGGAAAACAAAGCAAATTAGATAATAGAAGAAAGTTGTTTAAAATTGCATGCTCTATCTGAAAGAAAGTTTCGCCTTACTGCTCCTTTAATCATAATTTGAATGTATATTTAATATTGGAACAGGCTTTACCAGGCTGCTACACAGATATTTATAGTGTGTTCCTACAAAACTAAATCAATGAATGAATTTATTTTTCACAGATACATTTTTTGTATGGTAAAAAAAAAAAGACAAGCATGTTAGGATATTTTTAATAATGCAAAAACAAAATGCAGCTAACATGAATGTGAACTCTAATAAAATAAAGACATTTCTGATGAGAGAAGTTGCCAAAAGATGAATTGTTCTGAATTCATATTCATAGGAAGCACATTTTTCTGCCAATTCATAGCTAAGCCAATGATAATTATTTGCTGCCAAAACAACACTGATATAGAAAATTTCCACTTCAATTAAAAGTGACTGATTGCTAAATGTAAAATAAGTCCACTTATTAAAAAAATAAAGGGGCACAAAACAAATAAATTAAAAAGGACGTGAATCAACCTTTTTTTTATGATTCAAATAAAGTGTACAATTTTACAGCCTCAATTCCGAGTTGGGACAGTATGGAAAATGCAAAAAAAAAAAAAAAAAAAAAGTCATTTGAAAATTCAGTTCACCCTCTACTATACAGTATTGACAACACATTATTAACACATTATTTGATCTTTTACTTTGTGAATTTAATGTATTTTTGAAAATATACACTCATTTCAAATCTGATGACTGGAACACACTACAAAAAAGTTGGGACAGTTGACCGTTTACCACTGTGTAACATCACCTTTTCATATAATAACACTTATTAAGCGTTTGGGCACTGAAGACACCAGTGGGTTAAGTTTAGCAAGCGGAATTTTCCCCCAACTGTACGTGGCATTTGTTGAATTATTTTGCACTTTGTAATGCACCACGCATTATCAATCAGAGACAGGTCAGGACTGCTATGCTATGCCATGCTAGCACCCGCACTCTCTGCTTATGCAACCATGCGCTTGTAATTCTGGGCAGAATGTGGTTTGCGTTGTTCTGCTGGAAAATGTAGGGAAGTCCCTGGAAGAGACGATGTCTGGATGGCAGCCTATGTTGTTCCAAAATGTATACATATCTTTCTGCATTAATAGTGCCCTCACACATGTGCAAGTTGCCCAAAAAAACTATTTGAAATGTTGACTGTTGAAGTGGTTTTCGGCCTTGCCTTTAACGCACTGAGATTTGATCGGATTCCTTAAATCTTTTAATTATATTCTGCACTGTAGAAAGTGAAAAGCCCAAAATCTTACTGCTTTGTCTTTAAGGAATGTTGTTCTCAAAGTGTTGGATTATTCACCGACGCATCGGTTGGCAGATTGGTGAGCCTTGACCTATCCTTCCTCTTGAAGAACTAGGTCTTTTTTGGAAGCTCCTTATATACTATGATTAAACGATAACCTCACCTGTTTCACATCACCTTCTTATATCAACTTGTCACATCGCTATTAGTTCTAAATTGCCCCTGTCCCAATTTTTTTTTTTGGAGTGTGTTGTAGTCATCAGATTTGAAATGAGGGTAATAATGTGTTTTCAATATAGTACAGGGTAAACTGAATTTTCAAATGACTTTTTGCTTGTTTTTTTGCATTTTCCATACCTGTCTCCACTTTTTTGGCATTGGGGGCATTGTAATAAAAACTTTCAGATTTACTTATATGATCAAATTTACTTTGTTTTCTTGGTATCCTTTGTTGACATGCATATCTAAGTAGGCTTAGGAGTGTGCACTTTTGAGCACTACATGGCAGTGGTGTTTGCACAGTGTATAACATTGTTAAACTCATTGTTTCAAAACTGCTGCAATATGGTTACCCAGACACATGGGACACTTCTGAGCCTACACAGTTTTAAAAAAAATTGTACCCGGCTTATTCGGGATATAAAAGTTTCATGACCTTAAAACACTGTATCTATAGCCTCAACAAAAGCTTTAAATGAAGCTTAAAGAGACAAGAGATATGAAACCAAAAATATTATTTTGTTATTCGGACAGAGCATACAGCTTTAAGAGTTTTCAGGTTAGTTCTATTATCAAATTTGCTTTGTTCTCATGTTATTTTTTGTTGAAGAGATGCCTAGGTAGGGGTCTGGAGCACTACGTGGCAGGAAATATAGTGCTCATGCAAATAAATAACATTCTTGCAAAACTGCTGCCATATAGGCACCAGACACGTGCACGCTCCTGAGTATACTTCCCTGCTCTTCAACAAAAGATACCATGTGAACGAGGAACCGGTAATAATAAAGTAAATTAGAAAGTTATTTAAAACTCCATGCTCTATCTGAAACATCAAAGAAAAAAAATGGGGTTTCATGTACCAAGAAGAACGCAGATAAAACTACTGAACGGACATGAAACCCAAAATGTTTCTCTTATGATTTCCATGTTAAACATTAATTCTCTTAGTATTCTTTGTTAAAGGAGCAGCAGTGCACTACTGGGAGTAAGCTGAAAGCCAATGGCAAAATGTATAAATGTGCAGCCACCAATCAGCAGCTTCTGAGCCTACCTAGGTATACTTTTCAACAAGAGATACAAAGAGAACAAAACAAATTTGATAACAGAAGTAAATTGGAAAGTTATTTAAAATTGCATGTTCTATCTGATTCTGGAAATATTTTTTTTTTTAGTTTAATGTCCCTTTAATTTCAGTTTAAACTGAAACAAAATTTCCTTTTTCCTATTGTATTGTTTACATAAATCCAATTTTCTTTCTAAAATATATTTTTAAATCCAACTAAATAATCACAACTATAAAACTAGTAAACAATAATAGAGAAAGCATTTGAAGCATTTTATAAAATAAAAGAGCAACAATGTCTATCCAGATTTTTGCCATGAAAGCAGACTGTGCACGTGATATTTTACATATGCATTATGACAGCCTACATGACAATATTTTCATGCCAGGAGGTAGATTTTTTCTGCTTTCATCTTTATTTAATATATTTTGGCTTTGAGAAAACTGCAAATCAGATTATTTCATTGCTTTATTTAGCAAGTGTAGATACACATATTGCTTTTGCCATCTCACTTAAAGTGAAAGTCAGTATTAGCTTTTTACAAACGCTAGGACTCACTATTGAAACAAATAAAGGGGACTTTCAATTATGAAACATAAGATACTTCAAGTAGAAAGCTCCTTTATTTGATTCAATCGATTGCCGTTCTTATCTGCTACAGCAGCCTCACCTCTTAGCCAATAGCCGTACAGTAAATCTGGCTTGGCGCCCTTGGGAGCCGGATTTACCACACGGCTATTGGCTAAGAGGTGAAAACATCACCTCTTAGCAAAAAAAAAAATCAGCCGTCGACTGCTGTAGCTGCTAAAAACGGAGATCGATTTAAACAAATAAAGGAGCTTTCTACATAAAGCATGAATGAAAGTCCCCTTTATTTGTTTCAATAGTAAATCCTAGCGTTTGTAAAACGCTGGGATTGACTTTCACTTTAAAGGGACAGTCTACACTTTAGTCATTTTGAAGTCTTACCTTAGATTAAGTTGCAAATAGGGTTCCTGCACCCTTTCTATATCATGCAGCAGGAACAGTAAAAAAATATATATTTTCAAATGAATAGTGTTTCTGGCCAGTTTGAAATGGCTGCCAAGCTCAGCCCACTGATGACATCATGATCTGGGCTACATCTAGGCACTCTGCTGAATATCATTGATAGTCTGTTAAATCCAACTAGTGAGTCTTTTGTGATTGGATGCCATAGCCAGCCTAGATTGTGATGTCATTAGTGGGTGGAGATTGGCAGCCATTCCATAGTGGCCAGAAACAATATTCATTTTAAAATATATTTTTCACTGTTCATGCTGCATAATATAGAAAAGCTGCAGGAGGCTATTTGCAGCTTAATTTAAGGAAAAAAATTAAGATGACTAAGGTGCTCTCAAAGATCTATTTTACATTCTGGAATGTATTACATTGGTCAAATACAGATCATTTACTTTTATTTTGTCTTTTGAAATAGCTGTTTTTGCCTGTCATATCCCCACATGTACAGAATATTTCAATACTTTAGTACTGGTTATAGAAAGGTCTTGTAAACAAGAATTTTAGAAGTAATCACAGTCCCAGTGGGTGGTGGGACAGAGATAAGAAAATGTTAATTGTCCACTGTTCGCTATGTATTAGTCTCACTGTATAAAAAAAGAGATGAGATGGATTTTGTGTAAATATAGAGAGATGAGCTAATAAGGTATGCTCTCCATGAAAGCACAATCTATTTTAATGGGTTGTGGTTTCAATTACCAGAGATATACAGAAATAAGCATAAAGAGCAACTTGTCATAACTTGTCATACATTTTATTCTCTGCTGCTGGTATAATAAGTCATTGTAGGCACATTAAGGGGAAAATAATTTAACAGTACATTGTCCTTTAAAACGGACATTGTACTCAACTTTTTTTTTTATCGGTTTTCTATACAAAATGTGTTCTAACATTATGTTGTTTTTTTTGTTTTTAAATGGAGAGTTTTATGTATCAGCCATTTGTGTACAATAGACATCTGTCTATTTCACCACAAAAAGATAAGAAAATAAATAAAAAAGCTCTAATGGGTAATGTTGTATATGCAAAAAAAAGGGCAAAAATGGCAAGCTCTATGTGTTTAACCCATGCAAATAAACATAGTTAAATCAGCTCTAAAGCAGCAGGAGCTTGCTGAAAACATAACTTTGGTAATAAAAGTAAAGTGAAAAGTATCTTAAAATTACTAATGCTTATTAGAAAAAATACTAGGCAAAAACTTATCTATAAATATATACATTATATAAATTGTGTACTATTGCCCTTGAACAACTACACACACACACACACATACAGTGGCTACCTGACACCTGGATTTGTCAAGCCCTGTACATTATATATATATATATATATATATATACACACAAACAGTTGTGCTCATAAGTTTACACACCCTGGAAGAATTTATGATCAAAAGTTTACATAGCCCAGTTCTTAATACCGTGTATTGCTCCCTTTTACATCAATGACAGCTTGAAGTCTTTTGTGGTATTTGTGGATGAGGCTCTTTATCTTCTCAGATGGTAAAGCTGCCCATTCTTCCTGGCAAAAGGCCGCCAGTTCCTGTAAATTCTTGGGCTGTCTTGCATGAACTGCACGATTAAGATCTCCCCAGAGTGACTCAATGATATTGAGGTCAGGAGACTGAGATGGCCACTCCAGAACCTTCACTTTATTCTGCTGTAGCCAATGACAGGTCGACTTGGCCTTGTGTTTAGGAACATTGTTATGTTGGAATGTACAAGTATGTCCCATGCGCAGCTTCCGGACTGATGAATGCAAATTTTCCTCCAGTATTTTTTGATAACATAATGCATTCATATTGCCATCAATTCTGACCAAATTTCCTGTGTCTTTCTAGCTCAAACATCCCCAAAACATCTGCAATCCACCTCCTTGTTTCAAAGTAGGAATGGTGTACCTTTCATCATAGGCCTTGTTAACTCCTATCCAAATGTAGCATTTATGGTTGTGGCCAAAAAGCTAAATTTTGGTCTCATCACTCCAAATGACTTTGTGCCAGAAGGTTTGAGGCTTGACTCTGTGCTGTTTGGCGTATTGTAAGCGGGATACTTTGTGGCATTTGCGTAGTAATCGCTTTCTTCTGGCAACTCGACCATGCAGCCCATCTTTCTTCAAGCGCATTCTTATTGTGCATCTTGAAACAGCCACACCACATGTTTTCAGAGAGTCCTGTATTTCACCTGAAGTTATTTGTGGGTTTTTCTTTGCATCCCAAACAATTTTTCTCGCAGTTGTGGCTGAAATTTTAGTTGGTGTACCTGACCGTGGTTTGGTTTCAACAGAACCCCTCATTTTCGACTTCTTGAATTGAGTTTGAACACTGCTAATTGGCATTCTCAATTCCTTGGATATCTTTTTATATCCTTTTCCTGTTTTATACAGTTTAACTACCTTTTCCTGCAGATCCTTCGACAATTCTTTTGCTTTCCCCATAACTTAGAATCCAGAAACATCAGTGCAGCACTGGATGAAAGATGCAATGGTCTGTCAGGAGTCCAGAAACTCATTGACCTTTTATACACACACACACACACTAATTACAAGCAAGCAGATCACAGGTGAGGATGCTTAGCTTTAATAGCCATTCAAACCCCTCTGTGTCAACTTGTGTGCATGTAATCAGGCCAAAATCACCAGAGTATGTAAACTTTTGATCAGGGTCATATGGGTGGTTTCTGTTGTCATTATGATTTAAAAAGAGTCAACACAGTTGATTGATAATAAATGGCTTCAGCCAAACACTAACCATGAGTGAAAGAAAAGTTTTTGTGTTATCATTGATATTCTCTGAAAAATGGCCAAGAAATCATAAATTCTGCCAGTATGTATATTATGAGCACAACTATATATATATATATATACACACACACATATATATATATATATATATATATATATATATATATACACACACATATATATATATATATATTATACACACACACACACATATATATATACATATATATATATATATATATATATACATATACACACACACATATATATATATATATATATATACACACACACACACACACACATACATATATATAATTATATATACATATATATTATATATATATATATTACAGTGTGTATATATATATATATATATATATATTACAGTGTATATATATATATATATATATATATATATATATATATATATATATATATACACATACATACATATATACATACATACATACATGCACACATACAAATATATACATACATACACCTCACTGGCTTACCAATGGGTTCAGTTAGACTTTACTGAAGGAGCAGCAATGCACTACAGGGAGTTAACAATAGAATGAAGCACAATTAATAACAGAAGTAAAATTAGAACGTTGTTGAAAACTGTATGTGAATGTGCAGTATAGGAGGCAGATGAGGCACTGCCTCACCTATCATATGGGGCCAAATTTTAATGAAATTAAAAAAATGTAATGATATGAAGAGAGGCAGCGTATAGGTCTGCTTCTCTCCATTGCACAAGATGGGTACATGCTTCGATAGCAGCATCCCACCGATCTTAAGCACCACCCACTGGTGGTTCAAAGTACATCACGGCAAATAAGGGCCAAAAGGTGGCAGCTCTCATGCTGCCTCTTTGCGGGGGAGCCAATCAGCGCCGGTTATGTTCTCCAGGTGATTGACAGCACCAGAACGTGACCGGACTTAATTGCCTCATTGACTTGGCAACAAGTCTGGAGCCGAGTCAGCCAGTCAAAGGAACAGAAACTGCAGTGTCGCAGCGATCAGCGCCTGTCAGCCTCAGTGGCAGGAAGTGAGTGAGTCTGCCTGGCCGACACTACAGAACTCTGCTCTCAGCTCTGACGATTTTGAAGAGGAGTTCACTCACTAGTGTTCAGCAAAGCTACTGCCCCTGCATGCCAAAATTAGAGAGACTGGAGACGGAGGAGAGGAGACTCTGCACCAAGCGAGATTGTTACCGGACCCGTAAGAGTAGTCACTCACTGTCTCTAAGTGTGTGACTGTTCAAACTGTTTATTTTAATATTTTTAGCCAGAGAGGTAGTGTTTGACTAAGGACATAGGGGAGCGATCGATTGATTAACTAAATTACAAATTGCATTATGTTATTGTTATGTCTTACAGTCTCTGGCTGAAATAGTGGTTTTATTACTATAAAAGTACACGTGGGCACTGAGCACATGAGTAGCTGCAGCACAACCAGAACGCATGATGATCTGTAATGTTTGCTGGTGCCTGGTGAAAAATATGGCTTATCTGCCTGTGTGGGTGTAAGTAGCAAATGTTACTGTCATGATCATCTCAGTACCGGCCCCTGATTAAAATGCAAATTTGCAGTCTAACATTTTTTTTTTAAAGCATTCTGTGAACAGTGTGTGTATTATTTGTATAATGCACTTAGATCATCAAATTAGGGTTGCTGATTAAAATGCAAATTTGCTGTCTATAAAAAAGTTTTAAGAGCATTCTGTGTATTATTTGTATAGCGCACTCAAATAACAGTGCTGTGATGTTATGCTGTTTTACCTGTAATTGCATAAAAATACAACAATATTCTTAAAATAGGATAATGGTTTTTAAAGAGCAAAGGGACAACACAGACAAAGTGTTCATGTAGTAATATAGTCATAAACTTTATAAAGCAGTTTGTATGAATAAAATGATCACTTTCGTTAAAGGGATAATAAACCCAAAAATTTTCTTTAATGATTCAGATATAGCTGCAATTTTAAGCAACTCTCTAATTTACTCCTACTATCAATTTTTATTTGTTCTCTTGCTATCTTTATTTAAAAAGTAGGAATTTAAAGCTTAGGAGCCAGCTCATATTAAGTTCAGCACCATGGATAGTGCTTGCTTATTGGTGGCTACAGTTAGCAAACCAATAAGCAAGCATAACCTAGGTTCTAAACCAAAAATGGGCCGGCGCTTAAGCTTTACATTCCTGCTTTTTAAATAAAGATAGTAAGAGAAGGAAGACAAAATTGATAATATGAGTAAATTAGAAAGTTGCTTAAAATTGCTTGCTCTATCTGAATCATTAAAGAAAAAAATTGGGTTTAAAGAGCACAGTAAAGTGATGATTGTGACATTTATTGGTAAAGGGTCAGTCACATGAAAATCTGACATTATTAACATGTTAGTACTATGATCTAGCAAATATATCTGATGTACTCAATGTATGAATATTGCACGTGGAAATAACAATGTTGTACTTTTTTGTTGTGTTTTTTTATTTTATTCTGGATGCAGGAGGTAAAAAAAAAAAACAGAAACAACAAAAAAAAACAGTCTAATGTGCTTTTATAATTGCTCTATTCCTTGCACATAACCTATCTCCCTCCCCCACTTCTCTCTCTCTCCCCTCCCTCTCTCCCCCTCCATCTCTCTTCCTCCCTCCCCTCTCTCAATCTCTCCCTCTTCACTCTCTCACTCCCTTTCTCCCCCTCTCTCTCTCTCCCTCTCTCCCCCAACCTCTATCCCCCTCCCTCTCTTTCTCTCTCTCCCCCTCTCTCTTCCCCCCTCCTTCTCCCTCCCCCTCCCTCCCGTTCTCTCTCTCCCCTCCCTCTTTTTCTCTCTCTTCCCCTCCCTCTCCCCCCTCTCTCCCCCCTCCCTCCCTTTCTTTATTTCTCTCCCTCTCTCAAGAACTTTTAAGTGATGTGTCCCTGGACTACAAAACCATGCATTTTCTTTTAAAAACCTTTATATTGTAGGCAGGTTTTTTTGCAACAATTGTATTAATTTCCAATGCATACATAACATGATTTCAAAGTGATGTTAAAAAAAAATGTCTTATTCCGTATGATTAAGCCCCCTGTACTTTAAACATATGACAACTAAACCATTAACTTTGCTCAGTGAAATTCCAGGAAATTAAATTATAAGAAGAAACGTTGTCGCTACTTAAAACGGCTGCTATTGATTTGACACTGTTGTCATACACCAATTGTCAGATAGTTTTAACAAGCAGTTCTGTTTAAGGCTTGCCGAAATACACAGATACTATTTTAATGGCACAACATGTATATTTTTGTTATTGGAATACTCCTGTGAGTTTTCCCAGGATATTTGCATACACCCCAATAACAATCCCAAATAGGAAGGTAAGTCCAACTGCGCCTCAGTTAAATTCTGGTTTCTTTATCTGACTTAGGCAATACAAACTTGCCCTGAAAAAACAAACCAGACTCTAACTGTGCTCTTTAAAACCCACACATGCACTATTCAGACTCTGCCTTCAGACAATGCACAACATATCACTGTGCAAAAACCCAGGTCTTGAGAATTTTTTGGAAATACTAGAATAGCAAGTCACACCACCACACCGCAAAAGTTACCGTCGCCATTTTAACTGCCTCGTGTGCGACTTCTGCAGATAAGCTGCAGCCTAGACTAGTAAGGTGGCGAGCTGGTGGCTTGTGGCAGCCTATTCAATTTAGTCAATCTAGCGGCCTATTAACTCTGCAAGCCTCTGTACCTGATCAAGAAGCCTCCAAGTAGGAGATTTCAACTTCAGCATAACGCAACCAAGAAGGTCAAATCTGCAGCACATATGGCCACTACATTTGTACATTAGCTAACTGTGTGTCCTACTAACTACTGTGTCCTATGAACTGCTCTTGTCTTTAGGGAAGAGTACTATAATAGGAAAAAAAAAGTTCTATCTCCTGTGCCCATTTTCAACAGTGTGTTAAATGTGCATAGGAGAGAGAATGTTTTTTTCCTTGTATAATGTGCTTCACTGCTACTGTTAGTGACCTGCTTATGCATCCATGGATTCATTGGCTGCTCTATGCTCTTGAATACTGAGGCTATGTCATGGCTGACAAATTGCCAATGCTTGTGCAACGATTTATTTAAATAGATTTCATTTACTATAGGGCCATAACATCACCCCACCATTGTTTGTAACACGCAATCTGCTAGTGCTTAACCTTAATCCAAATTTTTTATTATAAACATACATTACAAATTACAATTATTATGTTATTAGTATTTACTACTACTAATGGTACCACTGGTGGTACTGGTAATGCTTTTGCTACTAGTCCTGCTGTAGTAATTAAAGGGGCCTGAAACCCAAAATTTTCCTTAATGATCCAGACTTCAGACTCAGACATAGAGCATCCTACAATTTACTTCTTCTTTTACCTAATTTGCTTAGTTAGTTAGTTCGTTCTTGCTTGATATTCTTTGATAAATAGCATAGTTGTGTAGCACTGTAGGCTCAGTCAGTAGTTGGGAGCTAGCTGCTAAATGCTGAGTGGGTACTGTAGACAATGCATTGTCATAGGTTTACTGATGTGTGCTATCTCCTTCTACAAATGATTTAAGAAAGTGAAGCAAAAAATGTTAAATGAATAGTTAAGTCAAAATTAAGCTTTCATGATTCAGACAGAGCATGCAATTTTAAACAACTTTCGAATTTACTCCTATTATCAATTTTTCTTCGTTCTCTTGCTATCTATATTTGAAAAAGCAAGAATGTAAACATAGGAGCAGGCCCATTTTTGTTTCAGCACCTGGATAGCGCTTTCTGATTGGTGTCTAAATGTAGCCACCAATCAGCAAGAACTACCCAGTGGCTGAACCAAAAATGGGCTGGCTACTAAGCATAAATTCAAATAAAGATAACAAGAGAACAACGAAAAAGGTAAAATAGGAGTAAATTAGAAAGTTTCTTAACCCCTTAATGACCACAGCACTTTTCAATTTTCTGACCATTTGGCTATTTTTACATTTCTGCAGTGTTTGTGTTTAGCAGTAAATTTCCTCTTACTCATTTACTGTACCCAAACATATTATATCCTGTTTTTCTCACCATTAAATGGACTTTCTGAAGATACCATATCTTCATGTTTTACTATAAAAAATTATAAAATATTATAAAAAATGGGGAAAACAACACACTTTTTCTAACATTGACCCCCAAAATCTGTTACACATCTACAACCACCAAAAAACACCCATACTAAATAGTTTCTAAATTTTGTCCTGAGTTTAGAAATACCCAATGTTTACATGTTCTTTGCAAGTTATAGGGCAATAAGTACAAGTAGCACTTTGCTATTTCCAAACCATTTTTTTTTAATTTTCATAAGTTACATTTTAACACTGATATCTGTCAGGAATCCCTGAATAAGCCATTACATGTATATATTTTATGTTAGTAGACAACCCAAAGTATTGATCTAGGCCCATTTTGGTATATTCCATGCCACCATTTCACTGCCTAATGCGATCAAATAAAATTTGTTTACTTTTTTTACAAACAGATTGTGCAATAATGGCACAAATGGTTATAAATGCTTCTCTGGTATCCCCTTTGTTTAGAAATAGCAGATATATATGGCTTTGGGATTACTTTTTGGTAATTAGAATGCTGCTAAATGCCACTGTGCACCACACTTGTATTATGCCCAGCAGTGAAGGGGTTAATTAGGTAGCTTGTAGGGTTAATTTTTGCTTTAGTGAAGTAGACAATCCAAAGTATTGATCTAGGCCCATTTTGGTATATTTCATGCCACCATTTCACTGCCAAATGCAATCAAATAAAAACAATTGCTCACTTTTTCACAAACTTTAGGCTTCTCACTGAAATTATTTACAAACAACTTGTACAATTATGGCACAAATGGTTGTAAATGATTCTCTGGGATCCCCTTTGTTCAGAAATAGCAGACATTTATGGCTTTGGCATTGCTTTTTGGTAATTAAAAGGCCACTAAATGCCGCTGTGCACCACACTTGTATTATGCCCAGCAGTGAAGGGGTTAATTAGGTAGCTTGTAGGGAGCTTGAAGGGTTAATTTTAGCTTTAGTGTAGAGATCAGCCTGCGAGCTGACACATCCCACCCCCTGATCCCTCCCAAACAGCTCTCTTCCCTCCCCCACCTCACTATTGTCACCTCCATCTTTAGTACTGGCAGAAAGTCTGCCAGTATAAAAATAAAAGGTTATGGCTTGTTTTTTTTTTTTTTTATTTTTAAAAATTATATATTTTCTGCAGTGTAGGATCCCCCCTTACCACCCAACCTCCCTGAGCCCTTCCAAACAGCTCTCTAACCCTCCCCCTCTCACTATTTGCTGCCATGTTTTCAATAAAATGTGCCCTTTTTTATATAAATTACACTTTTTCTGTAGTGTAGCTGCACCCCTCAATACCCTCCCCCTCTCCCCCACCCAGATTCATTCCCATTCCCAACATTATTCCCCCCCTCCCTCTCCCACCACTTCTTAAGTTCTGGCCGTTGGTGGATCTTATTCACGAGAGCACACGGGAGCGATCGCGTGCGCACTCCTGCAAGATCCACCAACAGCCTAAAGTTCCCAGTGATGGGCCACCCCACCCCCGCCTCCCTGCAGTGGCTCCCACTCACCAACGATCAGCACCACCGTTTCTCGATGCAGAGAGGGCAAGTGGCAGCAAAATATTATTTAATATTCAAGCACAATACAAAACAGCAGCGACGTTTCTGGAGTATTTCCCTTATTTATGCTAACAGGTGTACTAAATTTATCACAAATTTCTACTCATTCACCACTAGGTGGCGCAAATAGAAAAACCCACAACATTTAACTCTTTAGGTTTCATTCTTAAAGGTAATGTCGTTAAAGGGACAGTGATGAAAATTTTTTTTTTAAAAACAATTTACATAATAGAAAACCTTATTATTCCCACTCAGAGATAGAACCTCCAAACCATTATTAATATATAGTTACATATATAATATACCTTAGATGAAAACAGCATTTTCATATAGGTCTAATTTAAATCCTTAGAATACTATATACAAGAAGAATACCTAACCAGACTGAAATTTACATATGGATATCATTTTACTCACTAGACAATTAGATACAAAAATAATTAATTAATTATAAAAAGACCGAAAGATCCCAGTCTCTATTTAACCCATAGTCCCTAGCTTAAAAATCCAGAAGGATTCCCGTTGCTTTAATAGCTGTTTCCTATTACCTCCTCTTCTGGGCATTGGGACATTGTTCTATTATTTGAAATCTAATTTAGTTAATTGAATGCCCCATCTTTATAAAGTGGTGAGCTACTGGTGCTTTAATGTTCCCTGTTCTAATGTTACTTTTGTGTTCGATAATTCCGATTATCCTAATATTTTGAAGGTATAATCTAGATTTTATTAAAGACACAGAGACGAGTATTTTTTTGCATTCTCTTTCTTTACTACTCAATGCAGCTTTTAAAAGTAACAGAATGACATAACATAACATATTAAAATAGCATAGAAAACAGATAACCACAATAAGTAGCTAAAGAGAAAGCTAACTTATAACTCCAAGAAAAAAGTGACCAATCAGAGAAGGAATAGTGTCCATAAACTGTCTAATAAGCAGCCAATCCTCCTCTTTCTTGATTGATGCTCACAAAAGGAAAATTTTTTAGAACTAACAACAGTCCAAAAAGTCCCAAACAAAACCAAACAAATGTATAACTGTTGAAAATTTGATTGAAGAGAAACTTGGAAAATAAGAACTTGATTGCAGAAGATGACTTGGATCCAAGTGAACTTGTGAGATGAACATTCTCTTGAATAGAAGGTAAAAATCCCGACATCAGAAAGGGATTTCTCTCAGATGGAAACTGTCGAAAAACAAGAAAAACAAGTAATAATAATATAAAATTCTTAACGGGAGGGTATCATATATACTTTAGGTGGGAAAATACTCGTCTCTGTGTCTTTAATAAAATCTAGATTATACCTTCAAAATATTAGGATAATCGGAATTTTATTACAAGACCAGAGACTCCTATTTTTTTAAGTTTAAAGCATATTAAAATAAACTAAACTATTCAAGAAAATAAGTTAAGCGAGGCATGTTGAATGGGTCTGAAATAAAATTGCTTAAAAGTAGAGTCTGAAGACCAATCTGCCGCATCCAAAATCCGCTGAAGCGTGGCAGATTTTAAAAAAGCTTTGGAAGCAGCAGAACCTCTAACTGAATGAGCTGAGAAAGAAATATCAACCCCAGCTTCCTTCATAACCCATTTAACCCATCTCGCTATTGAAGTAGAGGATACAGCAGCATGAGGAGGAACGAAAGATATTAGAAGTTGACTGTTAGAAGGTTTCCTAAAAGGTAAAGTTTTGGATTCGTAAGATTTCAAACATTCCACCACACAGAGGGAAGGTTCAGAGGGAAGGTAAGGATAGAAGATAGATGTGGAAAGGGTTTTAGTTCTTCGAGAGATGAAGAAGGTAACACCCTCTGGAGAGAAACGTTTAGCATTCCAATCTAGGGCTTTAACATCAGAAACCCTTCTGAAAGAGATTAGACAAAGAAGAGTAGCGAGTTTAGCTGTGAGTTGTTTCAAAGATAATGAAGCATTATGTGGCCAAGATTTAAGCAGTGAAAAAATTAAATCCACATCCCAGAAAAATTCATGTTTAGGGACTGGAGGTCGTTTTAATCTCATGGCTTTGAGGATCCTACAAACTAAAGGATGTTTACCGACCGAAACATTATTAATCAAGTTATGCCTAGCAGAAATAGCAGAACGATGGACATTGATAGTTCTATAAGCTAAACCTAGGTCAAAAAGGTGAGATAAATAATTAATAATGTCAGTTAAATCCGAAGAAAGGGGATCCAGATTCCTTTGCAAGCACCAGCTAGACCATTTAGACCAAGCGGCAAAGTAGCATCTACGAGTACCTGGGGCCCAAGATTCCTGAATGAGGGATCTTGCTCCAGCCGAAAGGCCTCGGAGAGCCCAGGGTCCCCTGATATCGCCCATGCTATTAGGAAAAGAGAACCTTGAAGGGCTAGATCGTGATAATTGCCTTCCAGATCTGTGAGAAGATGAGGAAGACAAGGCAGAAGAATCGGGAGATCGATGGACATCTCCAAAAGGGATGGATACCATGACTGTGTCGGCCAAAAGGGGGTCACAATCATTAGGCGAAGGAGATCCCTGCGGACAATTGAAATTTTCCTCGGAATCATCGAAAAGGGAGGGAACGCGTAAACCCCCTGAGGCGGCCATGGATGGAGAAAAGCATCTATGGCCGCTGCTTCTGGGTCCGGGCGCCAGCTGAAATAACGAAGGATCTGAAAATTGGTCCTGGATGCAAAAAGATCCAAACAAAAGGGACCCCTGAGAGATTGGAGACAGAGAAAAAGACTCCTGTCCAATTTCCAATCGCTGAAATCTGTCAAATGACGAGATCCCCAATCCGCGACCGAATATATTCTGCTCTGACTGAAATGTTCCTGTCCAAACAAAGATGAATAAAATCCTTGGTGATGTTGGACAGGTCCCTGGACTTGGTGCCTCCCAAACCGATTGAGATACTGCACCGCAGAAATATTGTCCATACGTAGCAGAATAGAGACTGGAGAAGAAGACTTTGCAAAACTCTTGACTGCAAACGAGCCAGCCAATAATTCTAAACAATTTATATGAAAACGTTTCTCCTCCAGAGTCCACTTGCCACCTGTGATGGAAGGACCGCAGCGAGCTCCCCAGCCTAAAAGACTGGCATCTGATTCGATGATGAAATCTGGAGTTTTGCCAAAAATGGCTCTTCCATTCCAGGCATCTAAATGAGAAAGCCACCAGGAAAGTTCTTCTTTCGCTTCTGGAGAAATGGGAATCAAATGAGAATAGGAAAAACCTTTTCTTAAATGAAGAATCTTCAATCTTTGAAGTTCGCGATAATGGAGAGGGGCAGGAAATATAGCCTGAATAGAGGATGAAAGTAACCCTACTATCCTGGCTATAGTTCTGATGGGAACTGACTCTTTGGATAAGGTTTTGGAAATTTCTTTCTTTATATTCTTCACTTTGTCTAAAGGGAGACTCAAAGTGGAAAGGGTTGTATCTATTTTGAAACCTAGGAAAATTAAAGATTTGGTAGGAGCTAAAACTGATTTCTGTTTGTTTACTATGAAACCTAGAGATTCTAAAAGGGAGATTGTGGAAGAGAGATGTTTTTGGAGTGAGAGAAAATTCTGGTCCATAATGAGGATGTCGTCTAAATAAATGATAAGACGAACACCTCGAAGTCTTAACCAAGCTATCACAGGTTTGAGTAATTTTGTGAATATCCAAGGAGCCGAGGATAGGCCGAAGGGAAGACAAGTGAAATTCCAAAATTGATCTTCCCAGCGGAAAGTTAAAAATTTCCAGTGCTCCTGAGCGATTGGCACGGTCAAATAAGCGTCTGTGAGATCTAAACGGACTAGCCAATCGTTTTCTCTTAGGCATTCTCTTAATAAATGAATGCCCTCCATCTTGAAATGGTGGTAAACAACATAAGCATTTAAGGATTTCAGATTTATGACCGGCCTGAATTGGTTGTTTTTCTTTTTGACAAGAAAAAGATTGCTTAAATAAAAATTTTGAAGATGAGGGACCGGAAGGATAGCTTTTTTGGAGAAAAGGGAGGAAATTTCATTTGAACCAGAATTTTGTCTTTTTGGGAAAAATTAATTGGTTGTGGAAATTTTATTTGAATAGGAAGGGAAATAAACTCTATGTAAATTCCTGACACCGCTTGAAGAACCCAAGGGTCGGAAGTGATTGATGTCCAATTTTGGGCAAACAAAGCAATTCTGCCACCAATTTTGTTTTGGGAAAAAAGGATTTGAGAAGGAACCAATAATCTTACCTGGAGCTTGTCTTGCTCTTGATCTACCCCTGAAGCCTCTTTGGTTCCAAGGGCGTCCCCTTGCTGGGAAGAATGTTGCTGAGGTAGAAGGTTCTTGGAAACCTCTGTTGAATTGAGGCTGATATTGGGAAGGATAATAGGGTTGATGGGATTGGTTATAATGAGACCTGAATAGGAATGGTTGATGGCCGGGAAAGCGGCCTCTGCCTCTCCCGGCCCTGTCAGAGAAATCCTGATTTGGGTAGAAAATCTTTTTTACAGAAGTTTTAACCTTGCTGAGGTTTGAAAAAGTATTCACATATTGATTAAGCTCTTTTAAATAAGAGTCACCAAATAACAACCCATTATCATCTGGGGGAATCTCATTGGAATTAAAATCTGATATTTTTGGGTCAATCTTTCGTAATATATTACGACGTCTCTCTAACGTCATGGCAACATTTGTGTTACCTATAAAACATAAAAGCCTTTGGACCCACTCTCTGACAACATATGGGTCAAGGGGGGAGTCTTCTGCAACACCCTGTTCTGCTAATTCAAATAACTTGGTCAGAGGACCTGTGGAATCTAACAATTTGTCCTGACATATTTTCCAGGAACGGTCAATCCCTTTTTTAACTTTATAACCTGGGGCCCCAATAAACTTGAGGATTTTAGGATCCACCTCAGGTGAAATTGATGCATTTTTTTGGGAGCAAGGGGCGAGGGCATTCCGCCCTCATTTTATTACGGGACTGCTTCTTTAAGGGTTTTCTTAATTGGAAATCAATACATTTTGCTACCCCGATAGAGGGGCACCATTCCGCAGAGCGGGGATGGTGAAGCTCGTCAGGATTAAATCTTGGATTACCCAGACAATCCGTGAATTCAGACTCCTCCTCAATAAAATCTCTTAATTTCTTATGCATCTTTTTATGTTTTTTTAATAGCAGGGGTATAATCTAAGTTTTCTGAGTCTTCATAAATAGAATCTGAGTTAATATCAGTATAACTACCATCCTCAGAATTATTATCATCAGAAGATGATTTTTCAACATATTGTATATTCTCTTTTAACTTTGGACTTACAGTATTATCTCCCATTTGGACACCCCTGGGATTTAGGGTTCTATAGGCAGCAGTTTTTGTTCCCTTGCTGCAAGGAATTGTGGTGTCAGATAAGCGCTGACGAGAATTTGCGACAAGTTTTTTACATGTAATTACAGATAAAGAGGGATTTTTTCTCTTTAAACACTTTTTTTATTCTTGAATGCCCATTAAAGAAGACATTTTATTAAAAAGATTATTCATTGAGGAGTCAATCATTGTCTGCACAGTTTGTGCTGTTAAAGGAGGAGTACCCTCTGCATTTTCAGACATTTTCAAATCTAGATTTTTTATAAATTATAAATACTAAAAGTTAACCAAGTTTTCTTTAAAACTTAACTATAAATAAATTTCTTGCATAAGATATAATAATAATGAGTAACTTTGAATTAATCTAATAATGAAGTTTAACAGTTAAATATATATAAACAGTTCGTTTGTTAAAACTTATTTTAAAACTAAAGTTAACCAGAAGATGGCAACCTAACACAGTTAATTTATCTTCTAATATACAATTTGTATTGAGAAGCAATGGCAACAAATGTTACCGGTCTGAGGAGAAATTAGCTGAGACTGACAGGAAAGTCACTTCAGCAATGAGAGGGCGGGAATAGGAAGTCCGGCCCACAAAATGGCGACCGGAGCACTCAGCAGAAGAAATGGAGAGGAGAGGAGCTAAATACAATTGAATAAAAACGGATTAAAATGAGGTAATGAAACCAGGGGGGTGCAAATAAGGAAAACAGGATAGGAAAGAACCTGAAAGGTTATAAAATGATAGCAAATGGCCAAGGGAAAAAATTACCAAAAAACGGAGGCAAAAGGAAATTTAAATGGAGAAAGCTAAAAGCTGTATAAATAAAGCAGGATTAATAAACCAACAGTTCTTAATATATAAAGGAAAAAATTATTAAACATAAAATAGCATACAGGATAAAAATTTTAATCTTTATTGGAGACAAAATTATTTGAATACTTATCTCTGGATGAGAAGCAAAAAGAAAGAGGGGGATTGGCTGATTATTGGACAGTTGATGGACACTATTCCTTCTCTGATTGGTCACTTTTTTCTTGGAGTTATAAGTTAGCTCTCTCTTTAGCTACTTATTGTGGTTATCTGTTTTCTATGCTGTTTTAATATGTTATGTTATGTCATTCTGTTACTTTTAAAAGCTGCATTGAGTAGTAAAGAAAGAGAATGCAAAAAAATAGGAGTCTCTGGTCTTGTAATAAAATCCTGTCTCTGACATTTCTTATTGTTTCCCCTACATAACTCCGCCCACAAGGGCATTTTATCATATACTGTATATTACATATTGGGTATGACATGTATGATAACCTCTAATGTTAAATTTTATACCAGTCATGGGGTGATAAAAGACAGGGCCTTTAATCATGTTATTACAACAAGAACATTTAAGGCATGGGAAACATACTTTACTTTTACATGCTAAGAAACCTTGTCTAGATTTTTTACTTGAGCCAATGTCTGCTCTTATAAGTTGTTGCTTTAAATTTAGGCCTCGTTTATAGGCAGACATAGGAAACGTCTGGAATTCTTTCATTCCTGGGTTGCATTCAGCTAAGACAGACCAATGTTTTTTTTAATAGTACACTGGATTTGGCCAGATTGGGCATAAATTCAGAGACAAAAATTAATCGCTGGTCATCCTTTTTCTTCTCCTTCCTTTGACTTAATAAAGTCTCTCTAGGGATGGATGCAGCATATTTAATTTCTTTAGCAATTACAGAGGAGGGAAAGCCTCGACATATGAACCTATTTCCCATTTCTTTTAATCTCTGGTCCAATACGTTTTCATTAGTTACAATTCTGCAAGTTCTTAACAATTGACTCTTAAGTAAGGAGGGGGGTGAGAACTTTCAAAATGAAGCAGGCTGTTACGGTCTGTATCTTTCCTATACAAATCTGCTTTTAATGCTTGACCATTCTTAACTACTTTAGTGTCCAGGAAAGCTATGCTGTCATCCCCTATAGTTAATTTAAATTTTATATGCCTTGTAGCATTATTTAAATCCTTAACAAACTCCATAAGGGATCCAACGTCGCCCCACCATATACCAAAGATATCATTGATATAGCAACACCAACAGGCGCCATAACGATTAAATCTAAAATTGGTAAATACATATTTTTCTTCAAAAATATTCATAAAAATATTAGCATAATTGGGGGCGACATTGGATCCCATAGCCGTACCCTGTATTTGAAGGAAAAAATCATCCTCTAATAAAAAATAGTTGCAATATAAAATAAGTTCCAGCAATTGTAACAGAAAATCTATATGTGCTTTTGAATACTTTTCATCATTACATAACACAGCTTTAACTGCTCCTATTCCGCTTTCATGTGTTATTGAAGTATAGAGACTCTCTACATCTAAGCTAAATAGCAGATATTTATCAGTTTCCAATTCCAATGTATCAATGTTTCTTAAAAAAATCGCTTGTGTCTTTTAAAGGGACAGTTTACTCAAAAATTTTCTCCCCTTTAATTTGTTCCCAATGATCCACTTTACCTGCTGGAGTGTATTAAATTGTTTACAAGTAGCTCCTTTACCCTTATATTGGCATTTGAAATTGTTAATTTAGCATGTGGTATCCCCACCTATTCTGAAAGTTTGTGGCCGCGCGTACCAGCTATAGATAAGCTTTTTAAACACAGCCAGCAGAAGAAATTACACTCCCAGTGTCATAAAGCAGAGATAAGGTAATAAAATGTTGATTTTCCATTGTTCTCTCAAAGCATTGGTGATTGTTTTAAGGACAGATATAAGATAAAGAAGCAGGTATATGTGCACAATGTGATACAGTAATGAGATCTGATTATACCTACAAGCTCAACCTATTTTATTAGGCTGTGGCTTCAAAACACAAAATCAGAGCTTTAATATACAGAAATAAACCTTAAAAAGCTAATTTTCATACATTTTTTACTCTGCATTTGGTAAAAAAAAGCAATTATAAACACATTAAGGGAAAAACTATTTTACAGTATACTGTCCCTTTAAGAATGAACATGCAATTTCTACACAAGGTCTTAGCAAGTGATCCAGAAAAACTGACACATTGGTCAACACTGAATCTGAACTAGCGACAATAGGGCGACCGGGAGGTCTATTTAAATTCTTATGAATTTTTGGTAATGTATACATTACTGGAGTACATGGATATTCAGTGTTTAGATAGTTATACACATCAATATTAATCTGATTATTTTTCAAGGAAATTTGACAAACATTTTTTAATTCTTTTGGAATAGCAATCATTGGGTTATTAGATAGTTTTTATATACATGTTTAGCACTAAGTTGTTGTCTTATTTCACTAATGTAATAAGATTTATCTAAGGCTACAATCGTCCCGCCTTTATCTGTTCTTTTTAGAATAAAATTATCCTTAGATGTTAAAGATTTCAGAGCGGATATATCTCTGCTAGAAAAATTGTTTTCAAGCTTACTTTTGTTTTTATTCCTAACAGTGCATTCAATAGTATTTGGTCTACAACTTGTTTCTTTAATTTCCTTATTTTGTAATTTGTTAACCTCGTTTTTCACTAAGTTAATTTAAGTTTCCACACTATGGTTAGTTTGTGGCGGAATAAAATAACTTTTTTCTTTAACCCCAGTTTAGACAGATTAAACAATGTCTCACCTTGGTTAACTTTTTCTGGCAATAACGTGTTAAACAAAAAGCATTTCTAAAGAAACTATACAAATCTTTGTCAAGTTGAAAAAAATCACAGTCTCTTTTAGGACAAAAAGACCAGCCTCTAATCAATGTGGACAGTTCATCTTGAGACATTTTAACACTTGAGATATTTACCACGATGTCCTCAGATTTAAGCTTAAAGGGACATTCCAGTCAAAATTTAAATGTACATAGATGAATTACATCTTTTAATAGAAACATAGTCGCAATATATATGTATTGGCAAAAATGCTTCTTGTAAAAGTTATCACTGTTTTAGTGTTAGTATTTTTCTCTGCATGTGCTTGTGAAGCATAGCTAGATATTGTCACTGCATCCACATTTTAAATAATGCAGCTGCTCAGATCATCAGTGGGGCTTGTATCATGTCAGCAATTAACAAATTGAGTCATTAACAGATGGTACAAGCACTTTAGGCTCTCTGAGCAAGTGCTGTGTTTAAAATGCTGGTGCGTGGTGCATACTTAAATACACTTTTGAAACAGCTATAGCTTTTATTAGAAGCATTTTAGCTAATGCATGTATATTACAGAAATGCTTCTATTCAATACTGAAATGCATCCATGTGGTTTCCAATTTTGGCTGGAATATCCTATTAATAGGACAGTTTGTCTCTTTATTAAGGGATTCGTCGCAAATATTACCTCTCACTTCTAGTTGCGATTTGAGGACCGAAATTGGCGCTTCTGTTTCCCTTTTGTTGCGCCTATGTTTGCACCCTCCTCTCCAGGATCTACCTCGTAGTCTCCCTGAGAAGTTTCAGTCAATCTGGAGCTGTTTCCACTTCTTGCCGCATCCTGAAACCGGCTTCGTGGTTTACCGGAAGTCGATTTCCATGATGTTCCTTCCGGGTCATACTTCCAATGGTAAACTCTGCTCTGAAGGTAATCATTTTCATCTCTCGCAAATTTCGTGCGCTTGTGCTCTTCAATGACTTTTTATACTCACAGATATTGGTATTCACTTTTTCAAGCACTTTAGCTGATTCTTCGGCTGGTAAAGTATTTTTCAGCTCTTCTTTCATAACAGCTAATTTCTCATCTTGTTCACCCAATTCTTTATTTAGGCAATCGACTGTGAGAACCATAAGATCCATTGAACATTTGTTCAATATTTGTTCAAATTTATCACCGTAATCAGTGTTCTCTCTCATCAGCGTAGGACAGGCACTCATACGGAGTCCTCTTGGTATTCTCTTGACTCTGTGGTATTCAGCTAATGTTTTTGCATGTAAATCATAGGCAAGTCTTTTCTTTTTTAACTTTTCAAAGTCCTTAGACACTGATTCAATTGGTGCAGTTTTCAGGAAGTCTCTAGATCCTTTTGTCAAGGTAGTTATCCCGGCGGCTTCCAAGTCGAAGTAGGAAAAGGTTTTTAAACATTGCTGTGCTGAATCCATTATATATAATAGGGTATGTTCCCTTAGACCTAGGTGAAATCTATTCATTGGAGATTTGAGTGGGTCTCCTAGTGGCCTGCACGAACCATTGAGTGCTGGACTGACTGTTTGTTCTCGATGCAGAGAGGGCCACAGAGTGGCTCTCTCTACATCGGATGCTTAAGAAAGGGTATTGCAGGATGCCTCAATATCTAGGCAATACTGCAATACCTTAAAAGCGGCTGGAAGCGATCATGATCGCTTCAACCGCTTGAAACCCCTGAGGACGTACAGGGTACGTCATTGGTCATTAACTGACACTATACGTCCTTGGTCCTTAAGGAGTTAAAATCGCCTTCTCTATCTGAATCATGAAAATTTAATTATGACTAGCCTATCCCTTTAACAGAATGATGATGTAAATAGAAAAAGTTGATGAAATAATGAATATAATAACAGCATGAAAGAAAAACTTTAGTTCATGTCCATTCAAGTAAGCATTCTCTCTTATGTTCAATCAACAAAGCAGCAAGATCAGTCTCCAGAGCCAGTGTATTTTACAATATCATACAGTATACAATAACTATTATCTTGTCTTCCACAACAGCAAAGTTAACCTGCAGTCCAAGCCTGTGTATTCTACAACAGCCAATTCATCCTCCAGTCCAAACCTGTGTATTTAACTGCAAGGTCATCTTCCACTCCAAGCCTGTGTCTTGTACAACTGCAAGGTCATCTTCAAGTCCAAGCCTGTGTATTCTACAATAGCAAAGTCATCCACCAGTCCAAACCTGTGTATACTACAACTGCAAGGTCATCCTCCAGTCCAAGCCTGTGTATTCTACAACAGAAAAGTCATCCTCCAGTCCAAACCAACTGCAAGGTCATCTCTTGGAAGACTATTACCCCAAAATATTACAGGAATTTAACCCAGCACTAAAGAGGTAGGTGAAGATGTATCTGCCACCCAAACATGATCTACAAAAGAATAACTAAATCTGCCAAGTCTAAGGGCCACATCTATGATAAACTTTCTAGATCTGCAGCTTTTGATATACTTAACCTTCTTGTACAGTTTTACATCCTCCAGTCCATAGGCATTTGTGAAACAGCTCTATTATGGTTTTCTTCCTACTTTTCTAACTGTATCTTTAGTGTAGTCTTTGCCTGCACATTCTCCTCCTATTTACCACACTTAATGAGTGTCTTAAAGCCCAGTTCCAGGTCTTCTGCCATTTTCAGTCTAAGCATCATCACTAGGTTCAGTATGAATCCTCTTTTCTCATTACTTACTCCACACACTCATCTGCAAAACTGTTCTAGACCTGTACCAATGGTTTGTAATTCCCTCCTTCACTCATTAAGACTTTCCTCTTGCTTTCAAAGTTTCAAGTGTTCCTTAAACACATATTTGTTCAAGGATCTATGGAATCTACCTTAAGACATTTCTCTTGCGTCTGATCCTTCCCTTTCAACTCTCCCATGCACTTCCTTTAATATGTAAGCTCCATCTGTCCTATCGATCAGGTCATGTAAATGTGGTATAAAGCTTGTCTCATGCATAGGGCCCTACACCTTTAATACTTCATGTCAATATGTTTTATATCTTGCTCTTTTTTATTTCATAAACATTAAACACATTAACACACATTAAACATTAACACACATAAAAATTATTTAAAAAAAAAAAATATTGCACACAAACGTTATAAGGGCTCAAAGATAGGAGATCTCGGGTGTTAGAAAATAAAAGCCAACGCAGGGATTTTACATACACAGACATGAAAAAACATGGATTTATATGTATAGAGATATGTTTAACTAGGGAGATAATGACAAGATTTTACATTACAATCTTATGCACATTAAACAATATGTCAGAATTTTTTTCAAAGAGATATTCGCATATAGATCAAGATATCTAGACATATATATATATATATATATATATATTCATATACATATCTCGCTACAAATAGATATATCTGTCCAAAAATCATTATCACATATATAGAGAAAAATTTATTTCTGAATAAATAGAACATATTTCTTTACGGAAAAAAAATCGCATTTAAATATTCACATTTTCATGTACAATTTTTGAGGAGAATACGTCATGGACACAACAGATTAGGGTTTTAGTGTTTTTTTTTCTATTTGTCTTCTTCATTGATTTCTATGGGGAATACATGAATGTACACGTGATTTGGCTGTTTGGATTATGCGGTTTAACGCGCGCAGCAGCGCAACCCCAAATGCGAAAAAGCCATAATGTGTGCAGTGTTTTCACAACTGATTTGCCGCGTGGCTTGTAATTTTACCCTAAAAGTGGACTACATGCATATTTAGTTTTCTCTCCTGCCATTTTCAAAGTTGCAATAAATAGTTAACGACTATTAAGAATTTTTACATTCATTAGCAGCCTATAGTGGTGAGCACTCCATCCACTCAATTGCACTAAATGCACTGCTATATACAATTCATCATTTTGTTAAAATGCCACTAGATGTCAATAGTGAGGCAAATTTTAAGACCGCATTGAACAAACCTTAAAGGGACAGTACATTTGTATTGTATGCCTTTAACCGTATCCTGGTTTTATAAGTTACAAGCAGCGCTTGTATAGTGTCTCCTGGCCGACTCCCTCACTCACCTCAATGCCCAAAGCTTTTTTTTTTTTCTTTTTTATCAGTTTCAGTTTAAATGGAATAAGTATTTTTTTTACAGAAATTCTATTTTTCCTTTTTAAAAGGAACATAACCCAGATAACAGAAGCTTTCACACTTTCATTGGCCTGATTGTAGGATGTGTGAAGAAGAACAAAAAAACAAGCACGTTAATGACTTTACAAAGTCTCAGTGTAGTGAGAATTACGTAATGGCAAGCAGAGTCAGTTATATCATACTGTGCAGTCATACAGCTGAAGTTGCTTTCACATTGAGAAGATTTATATTTTTATTAATGCTTCCTCTGTTCAAAGCAATCGTTTTTATTTGCATATGCTAACTACTGTATACAGAATACTCTCTAACTCTGTGCTTTCCAAACTGTGTGTTGTTACAAATTAGTGTGCCGGCAGCAGTGTGTAGGTCCCTGCTTTGGCACTAATTTCTTTTAATTTAAATTTTTAAAACATTTTTTTTTTGTTTTCCGACTTTCCGCCTGCCTACTACGCATATCAAATGGTTGACACATGATTGTTACCTAGTGGTCACAGATCATCTTAACCTATTGCCACAGCTCAGTGGGAACTGAAAATATTCCCATTGGCGGCTTTGACAGCACATTGGCTCCTGACTGCACGTGTAGTCTCCTCAATCGGCTCGTGACTGCATGTGTAGTCAGTGAGTGCGACAGCAGTGTGTTTGAAGCGTGGGCAGTAGACAGTGCAACTCGCAGAGCTCTGAGGGCAGCAGCTTAAACGCTGAGCTGAAGTCAGAAGTCAAAGTGGTTTTTTTTTGTTGTTTTTTTAAGCTAGCTCCCAGTAGTGCATTGCTATTCCTGCTCTTGATATATGGATAGGAAGTGGAAGCTTAAAAATGCTTGAAGATAAAATGTGAGTGTCTTTAGCTAATATTCCACCAAATATTCAGAAACTGTGTATATCCCATCAGCCTCATACATCCCATTAAAATAGTAAATAGCTATTGGTGGTGTTAAACTTTTTTTAAAATTCTTGCACATACAGTACATACTGTTACTTGTAAACATATTTTGTTATTATATCATTTATGTATGTGTCCGTATCTCTTAAAGCAAGTTAGTTTAACCTCCTGTTTGCTGGTACAACTGAATTACTGTGTCGCGAAATGATGTGTCACCAACATGAAGTTTGGAAAGCTCTGCTCTAACTACTGCTTAACATTTATGTTTATTTACCATAAATACAAGCCAGACATAAGGGTGTATTAGCCTTAGAATAATAAGTAGATGTATTTTACAATTGTTAGTTATTTAAATATTGAAAATACAAGTGTACAGGTTTAGTTTCTATAAAGTAATTGGCAGCGCCATGTTTGAACTAGTTTTCTATTTCAAACAAAGCTGTGTGGAAACCCTTTCAGACTATCCTATGTTCCACAAAATCTTGATTGGACAGTCTTTTTTATTGCCTGTTTAATATCTGTAAACATTTTATATTAAAATCTTATAATGTTTAATATCCCTTTAAAATTAAATAATAGTGCAAAATACCCTGTTATATGAAAACAATAATGTAATATTACAATGCTATAGCTAAGTGTTTAATCCCTACAAACAGCTCAAGAGCAGTGGTGCACTACTGGTAGGTTAGCTGAGCACATCTGTTGAGCCAATCACAACAAGCATATATGTGTAGCCATCAATCACCAGCTACGTGTGCTTTTACAAAAGATACCAACCAAACAAAGTAAATTGGATTCCGGTCAAAATGTAAATGTTCATAGATTAATTACATCTTTCAATAGAAACATATTTGCATGTTTTGGCAAAAATACTTCTAAAAAAAAGTTTTCACTGTTTAAGTGTTAAAGGGAATGTCAATTTTGATGCTAAAGTGCCCGGTTTTTAAAAATTAGATTAAAAACAGGGGCACTTTAATTCATCAAAATTTAGATTTCACTCCGGTAAATAAATAAAAACGTACCTTTTAACCGTGGCGGGGGGGGGGGGGGGGCACATAAGATACCACAGTCAAACTGGGGGGGGGGCACCAATACATTTTTACCACTAAATCATACCACTGAAACAAGTTTAGCATTAACTAATGAACTAATATTTATAACAAATAAACACCACTATATAAACTATCAACATTTACTTTTTTCTGTTCTACCAAAAAGTGCATCTTGCAGTTATCCTGTGTGTCCCTAAGGACAGTAAATTCTATACTTACAATGTGGTAATATTTGTCTACCTTTTGTGCACTGTCTAGTAATTCACAATCAGGATGTTAAAGGGATAGTCTATTCAAAATTAACAATTCATGATTCAGAGAGAGCAACCATTTTAAGCAACTTTCGAATTTACTCCTATTATAATCTTTTCTTCATTCTCTTGGTATCTTTATCTGAAAAAGCAATAATGTAAGCTTAGGACTTAGCCCATATTTGGTTCAGCACCTGGGTAGAAATTTCTGATTGGTGTCTAAATGTAGCCACCAATCAGCAAGCTCTACCCTGGTGCTGAACCAAAAATGGGCCAGCTCCTAAGCTTACATATTTGTGTTTTTTTTTAAAGATACCAAGAGAATGAAGAAAAAATGATCAAAGTAGTAAATTAAAAAGTTGCTTAAAATTGCTGCGCTGTCTGAATCATGAATTTTAATTTTGACCAGACTATTCCTTTTAAGGACGCAGAGCCATGTCATCATATGAGGAGGGTGTCTTACTGAATAAGGTTTGGATATTAAAAGATCTCAGATTGCTCATAGTTTGTTTCTTTAAAGAGGCATGGGAGTAAAATAAATACACTTTCCTGATTCAGACAGCAGATACAATACAAAATATATAAACTATTTTCATTACTTCTATTTACCTATTACTTATCTTGGTATCCAATAGAGCATACTGAGGTAGACTCAGAAGTGTGCATGATTCTTGAGCACTATAGCAGCAATATTTTCAAATGTTTTAGCAATATGGTACATATAGTGTGCAATACACATGCACACTTCCATGTCTACCATAATATAAATGCAAACTTTTTTGTTATAATAAATATTAATTACTGCTCAATAAAGGAAATAAAGTGCTGTATCAGAAGTATTTTTATACACAATTTAATATTAGCAACTATAACTTCTGTATTGATTTTTTTTTATACCCAAGAAAATTCATTCTTTATAATTAATATTGTTTAAAAATAAATACTGTTTACTCCTAAAAATTTTTTGCAAATGTGTGGTTTGGATTGTGTTATATTATAAAGAAAATATATGATCTTATGTTAAAGGGACATGAAACCCAATTTTTTTTCTTTCATGATTTAGATAGAGAATACAATTTTAAACAACTTTCCAATTTACTTTTATTATCTAATTTGCTTCATTCTTTAGATATCCTTTGTTGAAGAAATGCAATGCACATGGGTGCGCCAATCACATGAGGTTTCCATGTGCAGCCACCAATCAACAGCTACTGAGCCTATCTAGATATGCATTTCTATAGAGGATATCAAGAGAATGAAGCAAATTAGATCATTAAAGTAAATTGGAAAGCTGTTTAAAATTGCATGAGCTTTCTAAATCATGAAAGAAAAATATTGGCTTCATGTCCCTTTAAAGTATATAGATTTACTAAAGTATAGCTTAAAGATGAACTATTCTAACATTGACATTCATTATATGATCTGTTGTTTTTTTCTATGTTTACTTTTTTCTTCTTTTAGTGAAAAACATTCCCTATCCACTTGCACACCACCAAAATATTAACAAGATGATATTAGGTGGTAACAGTAAATTTGGGGAGATTTTTAAAAAAAAAACGTTTACTGTTTACACTATCTGAAAATCCTTAACCTCTTGACTGCTAGAGAGAGTGGTGCATAGTAATGTTTTGTTCTTCTCTCTGGAACTCAGGAAGTTAAAGGGACACTCAGGTCAAATTAAATTTTCATGATTCAGATACGGCATGACATTTTAAACAACTTTACAATTCGCTTCCATAAAAAAAAATGTGCACAGTCTTTTATATTTACACTTTTTGAGTCACCAGCTCCTACTGAGCATGTGCAAGAATTCACAGACTATACGTATATGCATTTGTGATTGGCTGATTGCTATCACATGGTACAGGGGGAGTGGAAATATACATAACTTTGAAATTTGTTAGAAAAAAAATCTACTACTCATTTGAAATTCAGAATAAATGCTATTGTATTGTCTTGTTATCTTGTATTTGTAGATTATGCAAATCTACTGTGTTTACTGGTCCTTTAACCTGCTGGCGAGATCTACACTGACAGATTTTTATTGCGTATAATTTTTTTGTCTGTCTTTTATCCCAATAACAAAAAAATGGAGAAAACATCAACAAGCACTGCACTAGATATATAACCAGCCAGGAACAGAAAGTTTGATGACTGCACACGATGTATAGAGGCATCATCTTTTCTCTTCTTACCATTATTACCCCATATGGTTATGCATTGCTTTTTTAATGAATTGACACCAGACAGTAAACTTGCAGACCTCACCCACCCAAGTTACCAAGAACATAAGTAACTAAGTAGATAAAGTTGGTATATGAAGTTTAACCGTATATGGTAACACACAGTCTTTTGGGGATTTTTTTTTAAGTTTATACTCAACACAATGAATGATTCTTTCACCATGATATGATCCTCTGTCTTACCCCAGAATCTTCTCTTCTTTGGACGACACAGACTGCCCAGGACAGGTCTTTCTTGCGTGCCACTGTCCACTCCACAGAGACAGGTTCAGCTACAGTGCCTTCTGCACCAGCTTGCTCCAGGCTCCTCCTCCCTCTTCCAGTCTCCAGACTCATCTCCGGTCATGTTCCTTCAATCCTTCATGCTGTGAAGTAACATGACTGCACTAGAACTATCTGGAGGAGGAGGAGCATGCAAATAATGCCAGCATGCATGCCATGATTGCACCATCCATGGGGGCGGGGTAATTGGGGATTAGAGTGGTGCACGTGCACTGCAAGAGCCGGCATGATGAGGCACGTGTTGTGGTGGTGTGTTGGTTCCCAACTGAACACAGCAGAGGCGTGCTGCCGCTGCGGCTGCCCAATTACTTAGAGCTTAGCCTAAGACACCGTTATTGACTCATTCATCTCATCTCATCATGATCTCTAGAATCTCACTAAATAAAAATAAAGTAAAAATTAAGAAGATATACTACAGTGACTGACAACTATTTAAACAAAAATACTCACTCCCATTCCTCCTCCCTCCAGCATTATGATTCAGTGCTGGGGCCGCCACTGCCTTTTAATCTTGACAGCAGCTCCAGCTTCCTCCGGTCGTTGCAAGTCATTTCTGACATAAGAAATGATGGATAGGTCATCCTCCAATCATGGCTTCCCTCCGGGGGAATCAGTGTCTGATTAAACGCCGTGATTGGAGGAAGCTGGATTCCTCATTTTAGACACAGGAAGAGGCTTTGCGACAGGCGGAGGAAGCTGGAGTGGCTGTCAAGTTTAAAAGTTAAGTATTTTATCACAACTGGAGTGAAATGTAAATTTTGATGAATTAAAGTGCCCCTGTTTTTAATCAAATTTTTAAAAACCGGGAACTTTAGCATCAAAATTGACATTCACTAACATTTTTCTCTGCACGTGAATGTGAAGCATAGCTAGATATTCTCAGTGCAACAGAATTTTATATCAGCAAATAATACATTGAGTCATTACCAGATGGTACAAGCACCTTAGGCTGTCTAAACAAGTGCTGTGTTTAAAATTCTATATATTACAAAAATGCTTCTATTTAAAACTGAAATGCATCCATGTGGATTCCAATTTTGGCTGGAATGTCCCTTTAAATATTTTAATTTTTGTCCCCTTAAGGATATAAATAGGCCTGTTTACTTGTTTTATAATTGCATATCTCTCTCTCTCTCTCTCTCTCTCTCTCTCTCTCTCTCTCTCTCTCTCTCTCTCTCTCTCTCTCTCTCTCTCTCTCTCTCTATATATATATATATATATATATATGTGTGTGTGTGTGCTTTTTCTCAATATTTACATTTGTATATGTTATATAGGTTGTTACTGCAGTACAGGAAATAAATCAACTGTGCTGCATACATTTAACTGGACAACAAGAGTATCAGAAAGCAAAACAAAATAAGTTTGGAATTAATGGTATAAACAATGAGTTTCTTAGCTCCAGGATCTGGTACTCTCTTCTTTTGTCAGAAAAAAAAACATTTATACTCCCTGATAAACCTATTGTAGCATGACGCAGGGTCGGGTACTACTGTATCATACTATCTTGGATTAAGTAGAAAATCCACAAAGGCTATCATAGGCAATACTTGCAATATAATGTATATGTTTGTAAGTATATTACAGCATGGGCTGCAAAAAATGAGGTATATATTTTCATCTGAAATAAATGTAATCTGTAGATCACATCAGTGACCGTCTCTTGGTCTCCTTTTAACTATCACTAATGAGAGATTTAATCTTTCAGTGAAGGCTCATGTGATTACAGGAAAAAGTCACAGGGGGATAGAATAATTGTATCTTTCTTATTCTTACATGTTTATTTCAATCTCACAATTACTACTTCTTGATCTTCAGCATGTCATTAATAATTGACTTCACAAGCAAAATTCTGCAGGTGCGTTATTATTATTATTAATAATAATAATAATAAAACCAGAGCTTGAAAATGAGAAAATTGTATATGTGTGTATATATATATATATATATATATATATATATATATATATATATGTGTGTGTGTGTGTGTGTGTGTGTGTGTGTGCGTGCGTGTGTGTCACAAGGCAAGAAATGAGCAATAGATCCTTAAAGGGACAGTTTACTCAAAAATGTTCTCCCCTTTAATTTGTTCCCAATTATCCCCTTTACCTGCTGGAGTGTATTAAATTGTTTACAAGTAGCTCCTTTACCCTTATATTGGCATTTTAAATAGTTGATTTAACATGTGGTATCCCCACCTATTCTGAAAGTTTGTGGCCGCAGGTCCAAGCTATAGATAAGCTTTGTAAACACAGCCAGCAGAAGAGATTACACTCCCAGTGGGATATAGCAGAGATAAGGTAATCAAATGTTGATTTTCCATTGATCTCCAAGTACTGGTGATTGTTTAATGGACAGATAATATAAAGAAGCAGGTATATGTACACTTTGTGTTAAAGTAATGAGATCTGATTATACCTACAAGCTCAACCCATTTTATTAGGTTGTGGCTTCAAAACACAACATCAGAGCCTTAATTTACAGAGCGCTTCCTCAGAGATGTCTTGTTACACATTATTCATTTGGTTTCAAAAAGGAGTTAATAACCCCTAAGCCTCTTCCTCCTGCTATCTTCTTCCTAGATAGAAAAACATTTAAGAACCAAAGATGGGGGGGGGGGGTGGAGAAGTGGCGCTAAAAATAGCACTAGGGGTAAAGATACTTTGGATATAGTAATATCCTCTAACTCTGTAGAGAGGTTATACGAAACCTGTATAAATTTGATAGATGGCAACAACAAGATGTGGGAAGTAAATAATAATTTAATACAAATATAACTCTAACTAAAAGCGCACATACCATGTAAAACATATAAGATTAAAAATATATCTAAGTGTTGCAACACTGAATTAATTAGCTATGAATTGCTTCTACACGTTAATATTTAAAATGAATCCACCTGATAAAAACAAATATCACAGGGTTAAATCTTTAACCATATACCTAAGCTTATATCATAAACAACTTAAAAGAAAGTGCTTAACACTGATAAAGTCAATTAGATATTAGATACAATGTGGCTAATACTGTTAAGTCTCCTTAATGGCTATACATCAAATTGCAAGTGGCAAATAGCACCAGTATGCAGAGCTGTAAATATGCAACTATGCAAAGTAGCTTGTGGCGTGAATTCAGTAGATGTTCCGAATGTTCTTGTGAATATATGAATAGAGCTTGTCAACTTATATTTAAGCCTATATCGTAAACGCCATAAAAGAGAGTGTTTAGCACTTAAACCGTAAAGAAGATGCTGGATACAATGTTTGTTAGTTCTGTTGTATCCCCATAGTGGCTGTATATCGGGTTTTTCAAATGGTAAATGGCAACAGTGTGCAGAGCTGCAAATATGCAAAACAGTTTGTTGGCTTAAATTCAATCAATGCTCCGATTGTTTATATAAACATATGAGTATGCAGTTCTTAGGGAGATGTTCTTACCCTTATTTCTGGATATAATGAGCTGGTGTTACTCTCTGCGTTCTGTCTGGCTCCTTAATGCTTACCACTGCTTCTCCTTCGTGTTCTCAGCAAATTCCTAAGGAGAGCAGTTGCGGAAGGTGAATTACCTTATGACCCCGGTCTCCGTCTGGCTTTTCTATGCCTGTTGTACTAAGGGCAAGCACCACAAATTGCGAGGTTTTCTTTTTCCTAACTTGCGCAAGTTATTCTGTAGGTAGTCCTCCGTTTCAATATTCCCTGCACTTCAGTACTTTACGTACGCAGGTAGTAATTGGTTTCCTTCTGGTGTCAGAAATAGATCACACTATCATCAACATATTTTTCCAGGTGCTCTGGATTTTGTAGTGTGAGCTTAGTATACACCTGTATATACTGACGTTTGGGCTTCTATTGACTTACTTATCACTTCCATTTTTCACTGGGTCCTAGAGTCATATTATTTGAATATATATTCTTTTATTTCATTACCATACCAATTTACCATTCCTTTGTTATTTTTTTGTAGCTTTCTTTAACCCATAGTGTTAGCCACTACATATAGATATACATTTACTTTTTTACTCTTTTATATATCACTTTTATCTTTTATTAATTTTTCCTCTTCAATTTGATACACTCACCCACCCACCCTCTTTCTAGTACCTAATAGCACTCCATTTCTTGGTACCTTGGATGCACTTTATTTTTGTACGTAAAATTTATCAAAACCAAGCACACGAAATTAGTAAAGGTTGAGATCTATGTACTGTTTTATCATAATCTGTTTTAGTAACATTTCACAACTTGTATGTTTTTAATCTGAAAATATCTATGATGATATCGTTAGGTTATAATAGTTGTATATGGTTTAAAAAGTGAATGTTAATTTGATTTTTTTTTAAAATAGGATATAATATCAAAATAAAATTATCAAAAGAACCGTCAATTTTTATAGTGGCTAACTCTATGGGTTAAAGAAAACTACAAATAAATAACCAAGGTATGGTAAATTGGTATGGCAATGAAAGGAATATATATTCAAATAATATGACTCTAGGACTCAGTGAAAAATGGAAGTGATAAGTAAGACAATAGAAGCCCAAACGTCAGTATATAAAGGTGTATACTAAGCTCACACTACATCTTGAAAAAGCCAGAGCACCTGGCGAAACATGTCGATGATAGTGTGATCTATTTCTGACACCAGAAGGAAACCAATTACTACCTGCGTACGTAAAGTACTGAAGTGCAGGGAATATTGAAACGGAGGACTACCTACAGAATAACTTGCTCAAGTTAGGAAAAAGAAAACCTTGCAATTTGTGGTGCTTGCCCTTAGTACAACAGGCATAGAAAAGCCAGACGGAGACCGGGGTCATAAGGTAATTCACCTTCCAGAACTGCTCTCCTTAGGAATTTGCTGAGAACACGGAGGAGAAGCAGTGGTAAGCATTAAGGAGCCAGACAGAACGCAGAGAGTAACACCAGCTCATTATATCCAGAAATAAGGGTAAGAACATCTCCCTAAGAACTGTATACTCATATGTTTATATAAACAATCGGAGCATTGATTGAATTTAAGCCAACAAACTGTTTTGCATATTTGCAGCTCTGCACACTGTTGCCATTTACCATTTGAAAAACCCGATATACAGCCACTATGGGGATACAACAGAACTAACAAACATTGTATCCAGCATCTTCTTGACGGTTTCAGTGCTAAACACTCTCTTTTATGGCGTTTACGATATAGGCTTAAATATAAGTTGACAAGCTCTATTCATATATTCACATGAACATTCAGAACATCTACTGAATTCACGCCACAAGCTACTTTGCATAGTTGCATATTTACAGCTCTGCATACTGGTGCTATTTGCCACTTGCAATTTGATGTATAGCCATTAAGGAGACTTAACAGTATTAGCCACATTGTATCTAATATCTAATTGACTTTATCAGTGTTAGGCACTTTCTTTTAAGTTGTTTATGATATAAGCTTAGGTATATGGTTAAAGATTCAACCTTGTGATATTTGTTTTTATCAGGTGGATTAATTTTAAATATTAACGTGTAGAAGCAATTCATAGCTAATTAATTCAGTGTTGCAACACTTAGATATATTTTTAATCTTATATGTTTTACATGGTATGTGCGCTTTTAGTTAGAGTTATATTTGTATTAAATTATTATTTACTTTCCACATCTTGTTGTTGCCATCTATCAAATATATACAGGTTTCTTATAACCTCTCTACAGAGTGAGAGGATATTACTATATCCAAAGTATCTTTACCCCTAGTGCTATTTTTAGCGCCACTTCTCCACACCCCCCATCTTTGGTTCTTAAACATTATTCATTTCGCTAAGGAAGTAAAATTTGAGCACTCGATCCTACTTTCTATACTTTTTTCCCTGTGTACTACATGACAAGGTGACTCAGATTACAATTAAGCCGTTTCAAAAGACCAGCTGACTCCTGTACTCACATTGCTGTTTTTCACTAACAATATTGCTATACGATTTCTTTGGAGTGCTGTGGAAAAAGCATAGACAATATCAAGATTACAAGTCCATCTCCAGAGATCTTAATGTTCCTGTGTCCACTGTGCACAACATTGTCAAGAAGTTTACAGCCCATGGCACTGTAGCTAATCTCCCTGGACGTGTACGAAAGAGAAAAATTGATCAAAGATTGCAACGAAGGATTGTTCGAATGGTGGATAAAGAACCTCAATCAACTTCCAGACAAACTCAAGCTGATCTTCAGGCATAGGGTACAAATGTGTCAGCTTGCACTATACATCTCCATCTGAATGAAAAGGGACAATATGGTAGGAGACCCAGGAGGACCCCACTGCTGAAAAAAAGGCCAAATTGGAGTTTGCCAAAACCTACCTGAGGAAGCCAAAATCATTTTGGGGGAACGTGCTGTGGACAGACGAAACTAAATTATAGCTTTTTGGTAAAGCCATTTCTACTGTTTTCAGAAAAAGAAATTAGGATTTTAAAGAAAAGAAAACTGTCCCTACAGTCAAACATCGTGGAGGTTCACTGATGTTTTGGGGTTGCTTTGCTGCTTCAGGCCCTGGATGTCTTGACTGTTTGCATGGCATTATGAAATCTGAAGACTACCAAAGAATTGTGTAGGGGCCCAGTGTCAGAAAGTTGGGCCTCGGTCAGAGGTCATGGGTATTACAGCAGGACAATGACCCAACGCACATGTCAAAAAGCACCCAGAGACGGTTTAAGACAAAGCACTGGAGAGTACTGAACTTGCCAGCAATGAGTCTAGATCTCAATCCCATAGAGCTGTGAACAGATTTCAAAACAGCAGTTGGTAAAAGGAACACTTATAATCTGAGAGACCTGGCGCAGTTGGAGAAAGAAGAGTGATCCAAAATTCCAGTAGAGAGGTGTAAGAAACTCATTGATGGTTACAGGAAGCAATTGATTTCAGTTATTTTTTCCAAGGGGTGTGCTATTAAATTGAGGGTGACAATAATTCTTTCCAGTCCATTTTTTTATTTTTGCGTGGAATGTGTCAGATTTGGCTTTTTTCTCAACTTTTTTTGTGTCATACCAATACAAATAAAATCATGAGAATGCCTAAACATTTGCAACAATTGTTTGGACGAAATGGTATCAGACAGATTCCAGTACTTATGGCCATGACTATATATATATATATATATATATAGTTATGGCCATAAATATTGGCCATCACTATATACACACACATACATATACACACATATACATACATTTACATACTTTGTGTCATTAAGGACTAACAATAACTCAGCAAATTCTTCAGCTCCCCTACATTATTAACTTGAGAAGCTGTCTGCACGCCTTCGCTGCATACGGGTAGCGGATCTTTTCGTCTGCTAGCCCGTATGCATCATTATACACACCAATGAGTGTGTAATGCCCGCCCCTTCACTCGCACAAGAAAAAGGACTGTCAATCACGAGAGCGAGCATTCGTTATTTATCTTCGCCACTGATGTTTCTTACATTGCGGGAAGCAGGCTCGCATGTGCATACATGCCCCGCAAGGGCTCCGGAGCAGCTTATGCTGCTTTGTACATGGAGCTCATAGTGTGCTCCACAAGTAGGAGACAGCTGCATCTGTTAGACCCCAAGGAAAAGGTGCTGGGCACATTCCCAGACACCAACTAGGTGCCCCTGAAAAAAGGATGGTCAAGCCCTGAATAATAATAATATCAATTAAAAGTTCTTTATCTTACAATAAACTTTCATGATATAAAACTAAAATGATTGGCCGGTAGCATCTCCCAAATAATTGAAAAAAAAAAAAAAAAAAAAGACGACGACGAAGAGGTGGAAGCGATTTCTAAACTTCCAATGCAAAAATAAATGAACATTTAAGCAAACTAAAATATTGTGCAAGCTTTATTGTTTTCTATAAACACCATCTCCTAAACCTGCCTCTCCACTACCCTTTTTATTTTCTTACAGATCTTTTTAATGCAGCAAATTAGATAAAGATTCAGCAGCTGCTCCCTGCACAGCTATGTAACAGGAAAAGCACTGCGACATTACAGAGCAAGGCTAAGAGGAAATGCTGAAGGTAAACCTACATTTTTTATAAACAAAAAGAAAACAGAATGTTTAATAAAGTTCATGTTATTTTTACCAATGTAGGCAATGCAGTCAATTGAAAGAATTGGTTTTCTGGCACTTAAAGGGACAGTAAAGTCATAGACATTCGTGATTTATACAGATAATACAATTTTAAACAACTTCCACTTTACTTCTATTATTAAATTTGCTTCTCTCTTGTTATCCTTTGCTGAAAGGTTCAGAAGCAGTAAAGAACCTAGGTTCTAGCTGCTTATTGGTGGCTGCATATACACACCGATTGTCATTGGCTCAACCAAGTGCTTAGTTAGAAACTAGTAGTGCATTGCTGCTCCTTTTAACAAATGATACCAAGAGAATGAAGCAAATCTGAAAGTCGTTTAAAATGTTATGTTCTACCTAAATCATGAAAAAAAACATTTGGGTTTCATGTCCCTTTAATTTAAATTGTGATCTCTCATATTAAAGGAAATAGTTGCAAATATATCAATATTTAAAGGGGCAGTAAAGTCCACATTTAACTTTTATGATTGTGATAGAGCATTCCATTTTAAACAATGTTCCAATTTACTTATTTAATTTGCTTTGTTATCTATCCTTTGATGAAAAGCACACCTAGGTAGACTCAAGAGCAGAAATGTGATATATGCTTCTTGTCACTGGCTCACACGATTTGTTCAGCTAGCTCCTAGTAGTGCATTGTTGCTCCTTTAGCAAATGATACTAGGAGAATTAAGCAAATTTGATAATAATAGTAAATTGTACAAATGTATGCTCTAACTGAATCATAAAAGATTGGCTTCCATGTCACTTTAAAGCAGGGGTATCAAACTCAATGTATCTGGGGGCCACTGGTAGGGTTGCCACCTGTCCCTTAAAATACAGAACACTTATAAGTTACACATGATGCAGGGTTTGCAGGGAGGAATATAAATAGTGCCGTCCATAAACATGCATGTGTAACTCATAATTGTCCAGGAAAACATGGCTGAGGTGGCAACCCTAGCCACTGGCCAAGTGTTCTGTGCTCATGGGAGCCACTTGAACTTAGTAAGTACCAGATATACTAGGAACTGGAAGTGACATTTACCCAAGTAGCAGTGCATGGTGGGAGTTGTAGTCCACAACAGACATACACAGTTGTCTATATTTATCTTGTGAGTGCCAAGTGAAGTGATCATTGTAGAACTGTATAACAAGCAGTGCATGGTGGGAGTCTACACTGAACTTTTGTCTTTATATGTACCTTGTGAGTGCCTATATAGAACATCAACTAGTTACACCTCTTAGAACCCTAAAAAAACTGACCGCCCAAATTAATGGTTTTAAGGGAGGGCCACATGAAACTATCTTGGGGGCTGCATATGGCCCCAGGGCCTGTACTTTGAGACCACTGCTTTAAAGCTTTTAATTCCATTGTTTTATTTTTACTAAACTGCCACAACAGGTGTGTAGCTATTTCAGGATCCCACAGAGAGGATCATGGGACAATCAGCTGACTTGCATTTCTGTCAAAACTTGTCAGCATATACTGTTTTAAGAGTTAAGATCTACCCCTAGCGATTTGTGGTAGTAATAATAATTGTAAATAGTATAAAAAATATTTTTCCATTTACTTCCGTTATCTAATTTGCTTCATTCTCTTGGTATCCGTTGAAGAAGAAACAGCAATGCACTAGGTGAGCCAATAACACGAGGCATATATGTGCAGCCACAAATCAGCAGCTCTGAGCATACCTAGGTATGATTTACAACAATGGAAACTAAGAGAACAAAATGAAATGAAATAATAGAAGTAAATTGGAAAGTTGTTTAAAATTGTATGTTCTCTGAAACATGAAAGGAAATTTTGGGGTTTCGTGTCCCTTTAATGCATTTTATTTACACTTTAATAGAGCAAAAACCATAAAGAAGAAAGAGATCTTACAAAAGCACTCTTGTCCAATAATATCAAATTTATTTACCAAAGGCGAATGTAACCTATAAGTGGTGAACAATAACAGCATTAACAGAAGCCCAGAGGCAGAACTTTTTATTCACTTTCTGCGATTAGATTTTTTTAGTGAAAATTTTTCAGCAGGTCATTTTTAAATAAAATTCATTTTTAAATTAGACGGTTACACTAAGGCACCAGTTCAATTGCAATGTGTTGGTTAACTGAAGAATAAAGCCATTTTTAATTTTTATAATATGATTGCATTGCAAATTAGCTGCATACAAAAAAGACATTTTAAAATGTCTCTTGAATAAATCTGTTTCATTTTCTCTTTGTCCAACATAGAAATGTAGTAATAAAAAAGATGCAATGCTCATACTAATGTCTTACATTCAGAATAACCAGCTTTGCAGACTGGGAAAGGCTAGGGGGTGGGTTTGAAAAAAATCTCAGAGAGCCAGTCAACAAGCAATGTGCTGCTGCTTTGCAGCGCTACTGCATATTTGACTGATCACCTCAAACAGCACTTTACTCTGGATGCACTGTGTTATGGAAAACTCAGCTCTGTTTGAAGAGAACTGTCTAATGTGGAGCAGCACTACAAAGTTCAAGTGCTACCAGTTCCTGGATGTGTCCTATTCTTTCTGCAGACATGCTGCATTTTCTGCAATGACATCTCAGATCACTATATGTTTTGCCTTGGGAAACAGAAGGATAATTTACAATACAATTTGAATTATTCTCTTTACATGAAAGAAATACACCAAAGTACATAAAAAAAAGGTGACCGCTAGTAGTGTAGTAAATGGTAGAGCACAAGGAAATTACCCCCTGATACGAGCAAAAAAAAAAAAAATACAATAATATTTAGCTCATTTACTGAGCTCACTGGAGCGTCACGCCCTAAATGTAAAGGCTAGAGTCCAGGCTCTGTCCTCCTTGTGATTCTTGCTTGTAGATCGTTCCAGGATACTGCTCACGTTCCTCCTGTACCAAACACAGCTGGTCACTGCAACAAACAGGTAAGCCCTAGGGGAGTGGGCTTAATCTCATACGCGGTCGGTAACTGATGTGAGTCAGCCAAAGCTAGCCGAGGAGATAGCAGGTAGGTAACCAATGCCTTCTCCCACAACGGACTGACCCTAAGACGGCTGATAATAAAGCTGAATAAGAGAGTACATGCTAGCTCTGTTAATGAAAGGGTGTGTGCGTGTTTAGCTCACTGTTAACAGCCAAAAGGAAATAACCCGTACTAGGCTAGAATAACAAGGGAGCGAAATTAAACCATGAGCCTTCTCCCTAACCAGGCTAAAATGCGTTACCTGCAATAAGCTGTAAGACGAATATAGAAAGTACTTGGTGTAGAAAAAAACTTGCCTAGGTACGTATCACTTAATTAAAAGCTTCTTCCGAGCATGTGTGTATCGTCATAGACGGTCCTCCTCCTTATAAAGAGTAGCCTGTTTTATATCCTCCGGAATATATTGCCAGTGAATATTAGCTACTAATGAATTGTGAGCACTCAATTAGCCCCAGAGTTATCACAAATACTGTGAATATTTTCTTACGGTTATATATAGAAAAGTAATTACACTGTAACACAACAGAAATCCAATTATTATCAAAAAATATACTGATGAGCTAAAAAGGTACTGATGAGCTAAAAAGGTACTGATGAACTAAAAAGGTACTGATGAACTAAAAAAGGTACTGATGAACTAAAAAAGGTACTGATGAACTAAAAAGGTACTGATGAACTAAAAAGGTACTGATGAACTAAAAAGGTACTGATGAACTAAAAAGGTACTGATGAACTAAAATCTATCAAATATCCAACATGACAAAGCCCAACTGCTTTGCTTTGGGACACTCTTGACACACTTGTACATTTTGTGTGACACCAAGGATTTATTTTCTGAATTTACGCAACAGCTCAAAACCTCAAAGTGACATTAACCTCAAAATGTAATTCTACATATTATTTATAACAATTACACAACATTGAAATATATGATAGAGCTGGAGCCCAGACATGAAACCCAACATTTTTAAACAACTTTACAATTTACTTCTACTTTCAATTTTGCTTCATTCTATTTGTATCCTTTATTGAAGGAGCATCAATGCACTACTGGGAGCTAGCTAAACATATTAGTAAACCAATGACAAAGAGCATATTTGTGCAACCTCCAATCAGCAGCTAGCTCACAGCTCCTCAGCCTTTCTAGGTATTGTATTCAACAAGGATACCAAGAGAACTAAGCTAATTACATAATAGAAGTAAATGGTAACGTTATTTAAAATTATATGCTCCATCTGAATCCTGAAATAATTTTGTGTTTCATGTTCCTTTAAGTATGCTGCAAATTTCCTTCTACATATACTGCACAGTGATTGTTTAGAGTACTGCACACATTAATTTACAGTTAGCTCTAACTGGTCACAGACAAGTGGTTAAGATATGGAGTTGGTTAAGACTATTTATAGAATTTTGCAGAATACATAAGATATATCATTTGCTTTTTACCCTCTTTAGTAAATGTGTAATGTATACATAAAAGCAAGCTATTTTACAGCAAAAGGCAAAATAAATAATTAATGGATATTTCAGGGTTGTTTCCTATTCATTCATTAATAATTTTGGCACAGATGACAATGTGGTCATCATCTGAACAATGCTTTTAAAAGACCAGTAAACACAGTAGATTTGCATAATCATCAAATGCAAGATAACAAGACAATACAATAGCATTTACTCAGAATTTCAAATGAGTAGTAGATTTTTTTTATAACAAATTTCAAAGGTATGCATATTTCCACTCACCCTGTACCATGTGATAGCAATCAGCCAATCACAAATGCATATACGTATAGTCTGAGTTCTTGCACATGCTCAGTAGGAGCTGGTGACTCAAAAGAGTGTAAATATAAAAGACTGTGCACATTTTTTTTAATGGAAGTAAATTGGAAAGTTGTTTAAAATTACATGCTCTATCTGAATCATGACAATTTAATAAAACCTGAGTGTCCCTTTAAGTGCAAATGACACGTGTCTTCATCCTGGAGGGAGCACTTGAGGCCTTTACGAGGTGAGCTAGTACGTTGGAAGTAAATTGGAAAGTTGTTTAAAATTACATGCTCTATCTGAATCATGACAATTTAATAAAACCTGAGTGTCCCTTTAAGTGCAAATGACACGTGTCTTCATCCTGGAGGGAGCACTTGAGGCCTTTACGAGGTGAGCTACTACGTTGGCATTGCTTGGGAATTGGGGGATGCCAGTGATGTCACTAGTCCTGGAAGTACTGGGCTGGTTCACAGAGAAGAATGGAGCGGGATGAGGAGCAAGTATCTAAGCTCCCGTTAGTCCCAGACCCCCCCCCCCCCCAAAAAAAAAGACCCTCCATTAGAAAGGCAATTTCCTGCTCTTTCAAACAGAGAGCCCTGGGGGTAAAAAGCGTAAGCATATGTTTGGGTTTAAAAAAAAAATATGCTTACCTGAAAAATGTATTTCTTTCATGGTGGTGAGAGTCCACAAGCCATTACTCCTGGGATTCAATTTCTGGCCACTAGGAGGAAGCAAAGATAAGAAACACTTCACAAGCTTTTAATCCCTCTCATCTCTCTGATATCGCAGACTAAAGTATAGCTGAGAAAAGGAGAAAAATAGAGAAGTAGGAAAGGACAAAGCTGGGTAAATGAGGCACATACCTAAAATGATGCCTATTGAAAAAATATGAGGGCGGGTCTTGTAGACTCTCACCACTATGAAAGGAATTAATTTATCAGGTAAGCATAAGTTTTGTTTTCTTACATAAGGTGGTGAGACCACGAGCCATTACTCCTGGGATCGAATACACAAGCTGTGGAGTCCACTAGTAAAAGTGTGGGATAAAAATTAAGGCAGGCACCTATTTACCAGCCATTAAGACTGTAGGACTCACCGGTCACAAAGTATGCAAAAAGAAAAGTGCGTAAAAAAGACCACGTTGCAGCTGAGCAATCTACATAACAGAAGACCCACTTTAAAAGGCCCCCAAACTGGAAGTAATCTTGTAGAAAAGACTTTCATTTCAGGAAAAAAAATCACTGCTTCCAATAAAGCCACACTTAGGGACCAATGTTCAAAAGTTTAACACCAAAAATGTTAAAAAAAAAAAACAGGTACAGCCTTGCAGGGACAGTCTTGGTGCAATTATCATAGAAATTGGGCTGGTCCTGCGAGTGGCGAGCTGTCTCCCATAAAAATAATGGGCGAAACAACATGGAGAAACCAGCTATGTTTAAACTTAAATTTAACATCTAATACAAATCAAATAACGCTGTTTTCAATGAACTGTATCTTAAATTTGCTGTTAATTTTGTATGCGCAGCTTGCTGATTAGTGGCTAAATGTACCCACCAATCAGCAAGCGCCATCTAGGGGGCTAAACCAAAAATGGGCTGGCTCATAACCTTACATTCCTGCTTTTTCAAATAAAGATACCAAGAGAACGGAGAAAAAATGATAACAGGAGTAAATTAGAAAGTTGCATAAAATGGCATGCTCTATCTGAATCATGAAATAAAAAAAAAAATTGGGTTTATTATCCCTTTAAATGTTTTTACAAAATTATAAAAGGATAAAAGATACTGAACTACAATGTCCTGAATGCAAAGCTTCAAAGAAATTGAACTGAATGTTTAAGCTTTTTAAAGGTTCAAAAGATGAGATGGAAAAACACGTAAAACCATTAATTATTAGACTTACTTTGACTAGATTTAGAACAAATATCTAAATGTCAGAGACTAAAACTTGCAGATAAGTCCTCAACTAAATTATTTTGTAATAATTGAAAAATTCCTGAAAATGTACAGAAATACTGGCAAAAAAAAAACAAGTTAAACACACAAGAGAAAAAAAAATCAAAACTGGTGATAAAAGTAACTTGTTACCGGTTGACTTGCTTGAAGAAAAGTCTAAACTATCTTGTTCAAAAACGTTGTATGAACCAAGAGGTCAATCTCTGAGCAGTTAAACTTATAAGCCTGAGATAAAAGAAAAAGAAGAAGGAGGAAACTGACTCAGTGATAAAGACCCTAAAGGAAAACTGAACATTTAGGGGTCGATTTATCAAAGGCTTCGCAAGCCTTTCGACCCTCTACGAATGCAGGTGCTTACAAGAGAACCTGCATGCCGTATTTAACAAGCAGCGGTCATTAGACCGCTTCTTTCCTAACCTTTGGCCACCTCTAAAGTGGCGAATTTCAATCTCCCCGGGTTTGTCCGACCGGGGAGATTGACAGCTACTGCCTACGCATGATTAGCTGTGCAGGGGGCCGGATTGCACACAAGCACAAAATAGCGCTTGTGTGCAATGCTGAATTCCACCAGGGGAATTCAGCCTGCCAGAGGTGAGCTGCGGCGGACAGGGCCACATATATGCACCCCTGTCCGCCGCAGTTTCTTAGTTTGATCATACAGAATTGGGTATGCAGTCCTCGTCTAGAATTACTGATTAACAAAAGAGTTTGATGATATAACTATGACTCTGAGTGGTACAACAGATGAAGAAATAAAAAGGCAAGCTGCATAAAATTCCAAAAAGCCGTGGAAGCCTTCAGAAAGTGAGATTAACTATCCCTAGTTCTGGCAAAGCATCTGGAATAGAGAGAATTAAACAAAAGACCATAAGATCTCATTTAAAAAATGGCCAAGTCTGGCCAAGTCTGAGAAGAAAGAAGATTGCACAAAGTACAAAGACATTAAAAACTAACCTTGTCTCATGAGGAAAGCATGGAACCGTAGGTAAAATCACATCGTAGGTCAAAGAAATACCCTGAGGAGTTTGTTTAGAAGGACAAATTTAGAAATTGGTGGTGATCCTTACCAATATGAATATGAAGGAAAGCATCCTTCAAATCTATCATGAACATAAATAAACCTATAATAACTAGGGTAAAATGGACCAAACAGGATAAAATAGATTTAAATCCTCAATCTTATTCTAAAAACTGAAACCAGTACTATTCATTCCTAGGTTCCAGGTCAAGGGCTGGGAGAAATAGAACTCCTGTCTGTAGAGGATCTTTCAGAAAAAAAGTCATAAGCTTCATTTAAGGAAATGTTGGCCTGAAGTCCATACAGTAACCATAAGCAAACATGAATAGAATCTAAAGATTCTGGACATACTTTGACTAGACCTTTTTTTAGAAAGGAATAGTTTACCATCTATTAGAAAAGAATCTGGCTTTGTGGTTCAAGTTATTTTTAAAAGAAAGAAGGCTTCTTAGATTGTTTGGCCTTATTCCAAATAACACTAGCTTTCCAGGCAGCACTGGAAAAAATCTATAGTTTGTGAAAAGATGAAAATAAAGGTTCCTAAACTGACAAAGGAACAAAAATGGATATAAAATCAATAATTTCCTTCACACTTCCAGCCCTGAGGAAGGAAGTTCATACATCCTCCATTCACAGTAGAATAATGGTATTTAATCAAGGATAAAGCAAGCCTTACCCAGAAAACAAAGAATGCCTGCTTACCACGAAATTAGCCACAGAGATCCTCAGAGGGTACTGTGAAATTAATTTGTTACCATTAATATGAATAGTAACTAAAAAATACAAAGTCAAATAAGGAACTTTGACTTTAGAAGATTTAAAGAATTTTGAAAATCTTCAACAGCAGAAAATTCTTAAACTAGATCAGACAGATTTCCTCTTCAAATTGAAATAACCCAGCAAAGCAGTTCAAAACAGGGACCAAGCTTTCCTTTCTAAGGAAATAATCTAAATTTATTTTCCATAGGGTCTGTGAAAATGAACCATCCTCAAAAGGGAAAAGTTTATCATATGAGTAAAGTGGCAACTGTCACGTCCATCTTGAAAAAAAGATTCCCCAAAGCTTTACAAAAGAAGCCGATAAAGGGAAAATCTTTAAGAACTCAGAAAACTGAGTAAAGTCAAGTGCTAGCGTGGCCTATTTCTAGGAAATAATTTCTAAAATGGCCTCAGGAATAGAAAACGCATATAGGGGTTTAGCAGAAGAAAAAAATCAAGGCAAATAGCACGATAAATCTTACTTCAGCTGGATTAGGATCTTGAACACCTAAAATACTTAAAACCATTCTTAGCAAAATGGCAAAAATGTGGATAAAACATTTTCACCCACAGTGGCAGTTCTGTGGTTGAAAGGGCATCATTTAAGGCACTTCTTAAAGTCATCAACTGTCCCATATCTGAGGTGACATGGAAATTGAACACACCTCTGCAGAATTGTAGAGCCTAAATTAGAGGTATGCTTCATACACATTTTAAACAGGATTAAATCCAGATTATCAGATAGCATCTCACCTACAGAAGACAAATCTGAGTAGTCAGAGTCTAAAGATTTCCTAAACTGGAATGATATATTTCAAAATCAATAACCAGATAATTCAACTGTAGGAATATTGTCAAAAAGGGTGCATAAAAATCAATGATTTAACAAAAAAGGAAATTTATGCATACCTGATAAATTTATTTCTTTTACGATACAATGAGTCCACGGATTTCATCCTTACTTATGGGATTTATCCTCCTGCTTACAGGAAGTGGCATAGAGCACCACAGCAAAGCTATATATATAGCTCCTCCCTTCCCTCCACCTCCAGTCATTCGACCGAAGTTAGGAAGAGAAAGGAAAAGCCAAAGGTGAAGAGGTGACTGAAGTTTATAAAAATAAGTACATATCTGTCTTAAAAAAAATGACAGGGTGGGCCGTGGACACGTCGTATCGTAAAAGAAATAAATTTATCAGGTAAGCATAAATTTCCTTTTCTTTTACAAGATACGAGTCCACGGATTTCATCCTTACTTATGGGATACAATACCATGCTATAAGACACGGATGAAAGTGAGAGACAAGACAGGAACCTAAACAGAAGGCACTACTGCTTGAAGAACCTTTCTCCCAAAAACAGCCTCAGAAGAAGCAAAAGTATAAAATTTGGAAAATTTGGAAAAAGTGTTAAGAGACAACCAAGTTGCAGCCTTGCAAATCTGTTCAACAGAAGCATCGTTTTTAAATGCCCATGAGGAAGCCACAGCCCTAGTAGAATGAGCCGTAATTCTTTCAGGAGGCTGCTGGCCAGCAGTCTCATATGCCAGATGGATGATACTCTTCAGCCAAAAAGAAAGAGAGGTAGCCGTAGCTTTCTGGCCCAAACGCTTTCCCGAAAACCCCCCACAAACAATGAAGATGATTGACGAAATTATTTAGTCGCCTGCAAGTAAAACTTCAGGGCATGGACCACGTCCAAATTATGTAACAGGCATTCCTTCTTGGAAGAAGGATTAGGACACAAGGAAGGAACTACAATTTCCAGATTAATATTCTTATTGGAAACCACCTTAGGAAGGAAACCAAGTTTGGTACGTAAAACCACCTTATCAGAATGGAAAACAAGATAAGGTGAATCACATTGTAAAGCTGAAAGCTCAGAAACTCTGCGAGCAGAAGAAATAGCAACCAAAAATAAAACTTTCCAAGATAACAACTTAATATCTATGGAATGCATAGGTTCAAACAGAACCCCTTGAAGAACATTAAGAACTAAATTCAAACTCCAAGGAGGAGCAATTGGTCTAAATACAGGCCTGATTCTAGTTAGAGCCTGACAAAAAGATTGAAAGTCTGGAACATCTGACAGACGTTTGTGTAACAGAATAGACAAGGCAGAAATGTGTCCCTTTAAGGAACTTGCTAATTCTCCTTCTTGGAGAAAAGATAAAATCCTGGGAATTCTAATCCTACTCCACGAGTAGCCCTTAGATTCGCACCAGTAAAAGATATTTACGCCATATCTTATGGTAAATCTTTCTAGTAACAGGCTTACGTGCCTGAATCAAAGTATCAATGACCGAATCAAAGAACCCTCGCATAGATAAAATCAAGCGTTCAATCTCCAAGCAGTTAGCTGCAGAGAAACTAGATTCGGGTGAAGGAAGGGTCCCTGAATGAGAAGGTCCTGCCTCAATGGAAGCTTCCACGGTGGTAGAGAGGACATGTCCACCAGATCTGCATACCAAGTCCTGCGCGGCCACGCAGGAGCGATTAACATTACTGAAGCCCTCTCCTGTTTGATCCAAGCAATTACCCGGGGAAGGAGAGCAAACGGTGGAAACACATAAGCCAGGCTGAACGACCAAGGCACTGCTAAGGCATCTATCAGTTTGGCCTTAGGATCCCTGGATCTGGATCCGTATCTTGGAAGCTTGGCATTCTGACGAGACGCCATCAGATCCAATTCCGGTCTGCCCCACCTAAGAATTAGAGTGGCAAAGACCTCCGGATGGAGTTCCCATTCCCCCGGATGAAACGTCTGTCTGCTTCCCAGTCCGCTTCCCAGTTGTCTACTCCTGGGATGTATATTGCTGACAGATAACAAGAGTGGGTCTCCGCCCACCGAATTATCTTGAATACTTCTGTCATCGCTAAGGAACTGCTTGTTCCTCCCTGATGATTGAAGTAAGCCACAGTCGTGATGTTGTCCAACTGAAACCGGATGAAGCTAACTGAGGCCAAGCCTGAAGAGCATTGAATATCGCTCTCAACTCCAGAATATTGATTGGGAGCAGAGACTCTGATCGAGTCCACACACCCTGAGCTATCAGGGAATTCCAAACCGCCCCCCAACCTAGTAGACTGGCATCCATTGTCACTATCACCCATGAGGGTCTGTGGAAGCACATTCCCTGGGACAGATAATCCTGCGACAACCACCAAAGAAGAGAGTCTCTTGTCTCCAGGTCCAGATCTATCTGAGGAGATAAATTTGCATAATCTCCATTCCACTGCCTGAGCATGCTCAGTTGTAGTGGTCTGAGATGAAAACGAGCAAACGGAATGATGTCCATTGCTGCCACCATCAATCCAATCACTTCCATGCACTGGGCCACTGAAGGTCGAGGATTGGACTGAAGAGCTCGGCATGTGTTCAGAATCTTCAACTTTCTGACCTCCGTTAAGAAAATTTTCATGGACACAGAATCAATCAGAGTTCCCAGGAAAGGAACCCTTGTCTGTGGAATTAGTGAACTCTTTTCTACATTCACCTTCCACCCGTGAGTCCTTAGGAAAGACAGAACTATGTCGGTATGAGACTTTGCTAGTTGATAAGACAGCGCCTGGATCAGAATATCGTCCAGATAAGGCGCCACTGCAATGCCTTGCGGTCTGAGAACCGCTAGCAGAGACCCTAGAACCTTTGTGAAGATCCTGGGAGCCGTGGCCAGTCCGAAGGGTAGAGCCACGAACTGAAAATGTTTGTCCATAAAGGCAATCTTAAAAACTGGTGATGATCTCTGTGGATAGGAATGTGAAGGTATGCATCCTTTAAGTCCACGGTAGTCATATATTGACCCTCCTGGATCAATGGAAGAATAGTCCAGAAATTCTCCATCTTGAAGGATGGGACTCTTAGAAACTGGTTTAGACTTTTGAGGTCTAAAATGGGTCTGAATGTTCCCTCTTTTTTGGGAACCACGAGCAGAGGTCTTTTACAAAACGTAAGAACGCCTCTCTTTTTGTCTGGTCTACAGACAATCGTGAAAGAAGAAACCTCCCTCTTGGGAGAGAATTTTTTAACTCCAGTCGATACCCTTGGGACAAGATTTGCAGTGTCCAGGGATCTTGAACATCTCTTATCCAAGCCTTGGTAAAGAGAGACAGTCTGCCCCCTACGAGATCCGGTCCTGGATTGGGGGCCGCCCCTTCATGCTGTCTTGGGGGCAGCAGAGGGCTTCTTGGGTTGTTTACCCTTGTTCCAAGCCTGGTTGGGTCTCCAGACGGACTTAGTTTGAGCAAACTCCCTTGAAGTTTCGAAAAGAAAGAAAATTACTCTGTCTACCCCTCTGCTTAGATGTTTTATCTTGAGGTAAAAGATGGCCCTTACCTCCCGTAAAGTCAGAAATAATTTCCTTCAAGTCAGGGCCGAATAGAGTCTTCCCCTTGAAAGGAATAGATAAAAGCTTGGTTTTAGAGGACACGTCAGCAGACCAAGACACTAACCACAAGACTCTGCGCGCTAGAATGGCAAAACCTGCATTCTTAGCCGCTAACTTAGCAATCTGAAAAGCGGCGTCAGTGACAAAGGAATTGGCCAATTTTAGGGCCTTAATCCTATCCATTATTTCCTCTAAAGAAGTCTCCGTCTTCAGAGATTCTTCCAAGGCATCAAACCAAAAGGCAGCCGTAGTTGTAACTGGTACAATACAGGCTGTCGGTTGTAAGAGAAAACCTTGATGAGCGAATAGCTTCTTCAGCAGACCTTCTAATTTTTTATCCATAGGGTCTTTGAAAGCACAACTGTCTTCAATAGGAATAGTTGTACGCTTAGCTAGAGTAGAAATAGCTCCCTCCACCTTAGGGACTGTTTGTCAAAAATCCTTCACAGTGTTAGGTACAGGGTACATTTTCTTGAACATAGAGGAAGGGGAGAACGGGATACCCGGCCTTTCCCATTCCTTTGTGACAATCTCCGAAATTCTCTTAGGAACCGGAAAGGTATCTGAGTAAGCAGCGACTTCCAGGTATCTGTCCATCTTACACAATAGAGTCACAATCATCCAGAGTCGCTAGGAACTCCCGAAGTAACAGTCAGAGGTGTTCCAGTTTAAATCTAAAGGACATAACATCCGAATCTATTTGGGGAAAAGCACTGCCTGAATCAGACAGTTCTCCCTCAGACAGAATCTCCTTTCCCTCCAATTCAGAGGACTGGGAGGGTACATCAGAAATGGCCATCAAAGCATCAGAAGCTACAGGGACCCCCTGCGTTTCTGCCCTGCTAAGTTTGCCTTGTAACACCGGCAACTTAGACAAAACCTCAGTGAGGGTAGTTGACATTACTGCCGCCATATCCTGAAAGGTGAAAGAAGCAGACGCCGTTGCAGATGGCGCAGCTTGAGCTGGCGTTAAAGGCTGTGACGCTTGGGGAGAAGATTGTGGCAACCCTGAATCTCATTGGCTAGAGAATCATCTTTAGACAAATCCTTATTACAAAATAATTTATCTTTACATTGCAAAGCTCTGTCCACACAATCTTCACATAGTGTGACAGGTGGTTCCACAATGGCATCCAAACACATGAGACATGTACTTTGTTCCATGTCTTCCATAATAACAGATGCAAGTTGCAAAAAAAACTCAGGTCCCTTCAATAAGAGTAGTAAATAAAAGGATACTGTTCCTTTAAATATTAATAAAAAACCGTGTACTGTGCTTTATCTTTAATAAAACTCAATTTTATTTAGCCAAGATTTAGTAAGTGTCACCTGGGCCCCGTTTAATATGATTAACCTAATATAAACTTCTGGTCACCCTGCCACAGCTCCGCTGCGGCTTCTACCTGCCCTTATGCAACAGTGATCCGCTCTTCTAAGAGAACGTTCCTCTCTCTGAACCCATTCCTCTCTCTCTAGTGGTTGTAGTGCTCGTGAAGAGCGCACTCAGGAGCTCCACCGGGCCTGAATAGCTACGTAACAGCGTTACCAAAACGTGCGAGTGAAGCCCCGCCCATCGTGGGCATCAACCAACCGGAACCCGGGAAAACCGGGAAAGAAAAGTTTTAACCGCAATGTAAATAAACATCCCCAGCGTCAGCCTACTATATAATAAAGGTAAGCCCATTGTTTTATAAACAGCAATAAATATATCCCAGTGTTTCTGGCCAAAAGGAAAGCCTGACTGTCTGAGAAGCATCCATTAAAGAGATATTTTAACGTCCCAGTGCTCATGCCTAAAATGTGTCTGCATGTCTGGGAAGCATAACAAAATATGACCATTGTATGTAAAAAAGGTATATAAACTCTGAAGGAAAAGCAATTCTTTTAGAGTCCTTCTCAACAATACCTTAACAGTGTACAGTTAATTCTGAATATCTGCTGCAGGCCCCAGAAATAAAACTGCACCTACCTCCATGCTGAGTAACAGCATGAAAACCACTCACAGTGTCCAGAGATCCGCTGTCCCCTCCAGAGGTCCTGTGGATAAGAAGGGACTTAGGCAAATTCACTAAGACCATCTCCAGGCAGCACCAAAAAGGGGAGGCGCAGTGAGTGTAAAAACCCACTAGTTCCCACACAATTGGACTTCAGAAGCTGCCCAGAATAAAAATAGTACACATAGGGACCATTGAAAAATAAAAAAATTCTTGATTGAAGAATCTAAACTAACACCTCACTTTACCTCTTCCTATCACTAACACAGGCAAAGAGAATGACTGGGGGTAGAGGGAAGGGAGGAGCTATATATACAGCTCTGCTGTGGTGCTCTTTGCCACTTCCTGTAAGCAGGAGGATAAATCCCATAAGTAAGGATGAAATCCGTGGACTCGTCGTATCTTGTAAAATAAATATTTAAATAGTATTTTTTAAATAGTCTATCTAAAGATAGTTTTTATATAAGATACATTATAATCGAAAGGTTAGTCATCCTGAAATGTATACAGGTAGAAATCCCCAAATCCAAACTTTTTAATTAAAGGGACAGTCTAGTCAAAATTAAATTTGTATGATTCAGATAGGGAATGCAATTTTAAAAAAACTTTCCAATTCACTTTTACCATCAAATTTGCTTTGTTCTTTCGGTATTCTTTGTTGAAAGCTAAACCTAGGTCGGCTCATATGCTAATTTCTAAGCCCTTGAAGGTGCCCCTTATTTCAAAGCATTTGGCAGTTTTTCACAGCTAGAGGGTGTTGGTTCATGTATGCAATACAGATAATATTGTAACTACGCCTGTAAAGTTACAAATGAGAGGGTACTGATTGGCTAAATGTGAATTAGTTTGTTGTATGGTATGTTGTCAAATGCTTTGCTGGAATCTAGATATGGTCCACTGCTCCACCCTGGTCTAATACTTTTGTTACATAATCAAAGAAGTCAATTAGATAAGTCTGACATGATCTCCCTGAGATTTCAGTGATCTATCTATGTATATCTGTATATATGTATGTATATTTCTAAAAATGAAAATCATTATTTAAATTGGTCTTACTGACTTGTGATTTAAAGGGACAGTCAAGTCATAATTAGACATTCATAATTTAGATAGAGCATACCATTTGAAAACAATCTAACAATTAACTTATATTATTTAATTTGCTTCCTTTTCTCGTTATCCTTTGCTGAAAGGTTTATCTAGGTAAGCTCAGGAGCAGCAAAGAACCTAGGTTCTAGCTGCTGGTTGGTGGCTGCATATATATATATACACACACACATAAATATATATATATATATACACACACACACACACTGTGTATATATATATATATATATATATATATATATATATATACACCGTCATTGGCTCACCCATGCGTTCAGTTAGAAACCAGTAGTGTATTGCTGCTCCTTCAACAAATGATACTAGGAGAATTAAACAAATTTGATAATAGAAGCAAACTGGAAATTTGTTTAAAATTGTATGTTCTACCTAAATCAGGAGAGAAAAATATTGGGTCCCATGTTCCTTTAAATCAAATCCACCATGTTTTAATCAGATTAAAAAAAAATCTATGTGCTGACTTGGAGGATGCTTAGCTGTCTTATCTGCAGACTGTAGAGTTCAGGAAATCTTGAAACCTGGAGCCAATGTCCAATTGGTTTTGTTGTCTTGGTATCCCTTGTTTAAAAGGATACTTAGGTAGGCTCTGGAGCTGCTGATTCGTGGCTGCACATATTTGCCTCAGGTTATTGGCTCACCCAATGCGTTAACTAGCTCCCAGTAGTGCATTGCTGCTGTTTCAACAACGGATACCAAGAAAAGGAAGCAACAAATAGACATTAACTGGAAAGTTGCTTAAAATGGTATGCTTTATCTGAATCAAGAAAGAAAAATATTGTTTCATGTCCCTTTAATATAACAGTGTTAGTTATAAACTCAAGCTAAGATATGGAAAAATATGTAATGTCTACATAGTTTTCAGCTAAGAAAAACAAGCATTGAAATATGTACCCGCTCTAAAGTGTCTTACTCCCTCCTGACTTGATATCAAATTGAAGTTGTATTAGTAATTAAAATGGCGACCACAGTCATAATAAATAGCAGGAGGCAAAGCGCCGGAACCAAGAGCACTCATACAAAAACGGAAGATGTGCTACCAGAATTTAAAGCAAAGCTCAGTAGTGCGCCTAAGAAAAAAAATAAAATGGCAACAGTGCTGCCTGCTGAGAATGCACTGCATAGATAAAAGTAGCACCTGTGGCTAAGGGACCAGTCCCCGCTACACCTGTGGTAGGCTAGTGATAAACTCCTGCAGGAGCATAACCTTCACTGCCTGAGTACTTTATTACTCCTTTCTATGTAAATCCAGGTTTTCTGAGGGGGGGAATGGGTCTCACATAGGTCTGAGAATCTTCCTCCTCTGAAGGAAAAGATAAGACTGGGAAATCAGAGATGTGAGAGGGACTAAAAGCTTGTGAAGGGTTGGGTACCATTGCCTCCTCCTAGTGGCCAGGAGTTGAATCCCAGGAGTAATGGCGTGTGGACTCTCCCTGCCTTATGAAAGAAAACACCATTTTGCAGGCTCAGGGTTTCTAGGCACTTATAACAGGCCATTAAATATGCCTAGAGATGCACAAGACCCCTTGTTATAAAGTCTAGAAGCCCCTTTTTATGATAAAGCCCTTATTTAAGTTGGGATGGCCTGGTGAGTACTGTGAGATCATCTGGTGTAAATAAAGAAGCTCATAAAAGCCCCTAAGTGCAGAGCAAAGTTATATCACTTTATCCGCAGGTCCTTTATTTTATGATGATAAAAACCCTACTTTTTACTAATTAATATTGAAAAAACAGAATTTATGCTTACCTGATAAATTTCTTTCTCCTACGGTGTGTCCGGTCCACGGCTTCATCCTTACTTGTGGGAATATTCTCTTCCCCAACAGGAAATGGCAAAGAGAGCACAGCAAAAGCTGCCCATATAGCTCCCCCTCTGGCTCCGCCCCCCCAGTCATTCGACCGACGGTTAGGAGAAAAAGGAGAAACCATAGGGTGCTGTGGTGACTGTAGTGTACAGAAATAAAAAATTTGAAACCTGACTAAAAAGCCAGGGCGGGCCGTGGACCGGACACACCGTAGGAGAAAGAAATTTATCAGGTAAGCATAAATTCTGTTTTCTCCTACATTGGTGTGTCCGGTCCACGGCTTCATCCTTACTTGTGGGAACCAATACCAAAGCTATAGGACACGGATGAAGGGAGGGAACAAGTCAGGTTACCTAAACGGAAGGCACCACGGCTTGCAAAACCTTTCTCCCAAAAATAGCCTCCGAAGAAGCATAAGTATCGAATTTGTAAAATTTGGCAAAAGTGTGCAGAGAAGACCAAGTCGCTGCCTTACATATCTGATCAACAGAAGCCTCGTTCTTGAAGGCCCATGTGGAAGCCACAGCTCTAGTAGAGTGAGCTGTAATTCGTTCAGGAGGCTGCCGTCCGGCAGTCTCATAAGCCAATCGGATGATGCTTTTCAGCCAAAAAGAAAGAGAGGTAGCAGTAGCTTTCTGTCCTCTCCTCTTACCAGAATAAATGACAAACAAAGATGAAGTCGGTCTGAAATCCTTTGTTGCTTCTAAGTAGAATTTTAAAGCACGGACCACATCTGAATTGTGTAACAAACGTTCCTTCTTCGAAACTGGATTCGGACACAGAGAAGGAACAACTATTTCCTGGTTAATATTCCTGTTGGAAACCACCTTTGGAAGAAAACCAGGTTTGGTACGCAAAACAACCTTGTCTGTATGGAATACCAGATAGGGTGAATTACACTGCAAAGCAGACAATTCAGAAACTCTTCTAGCAGAAGAAATAGCAACCAAAAACAGAACTTTCCAAGATAGTAACTTAATATCTATGGAATGTAAAGGTTCAAACGGAACCCCATGAAGAACTGAAAGAACTAAGTTTAGACTCCATGGAGGAGTCATGGGTCTGTAAACAGGCTTGATTCTGACTAAGGACTGTACAAATGCCTGTACATCTGGCACTGCTGCCAGACGTTTGTGTAACAAAACAGACAGAGCAGATATCTGTCCTTTTAGAGAGCTCGCTGACAACCCTTTATCCAAACCCTCTTGGAGAAAAGAGAGAATCCTAGGAATTTTAATTTTACTCCAAGAGAATCCCTTGGATTCACACCAACAGATATATTTTTTCCATATTTTATGGTAAATTTTCCTAGTCACAGGTTTTCTGGCTTGGACCAGAGTATCTATAACTGAATCTGAAAACCCACGCTTAGATTAAATCAAGCGTTCAATTTCCAAGCAGTCAGTTGCAGAGAGACTAGATTTGGATGTTCGAATGGACTTTGTACTAGAAGATCCTGTCTCAAAGGTAGCTTCCATGGTGGAGCCGATGACATATTCACCAGGTCTGCATACCAAGTCCTGCGTGGCCACGCAGGAGCTATCAGAATCACTGAGGCCTTCTCCTGTTTGATCCTGGCTACGTGCCTGGGAAGGAGAGGAAACGGTGGGAACACATAAGCTAGGTTGAACGACCAAGGAGCCACTAATGCATCCACTAGTGTCGCCTTGGGATCCCTGGATCTGGACCCGTAGCGAGGAACCTTGAAGTTCTGACGAGACGCCATCAGATCCATGTCTGGAATGCCCCATAATTGAGTTAACTGGGCAAACACCTCCGGGTGGAGTTCCCACTCCCCCGGATGGAAAGTCTGACGACTCAAATAATCCGCCTCCCAGTTGTCTACTCCTGGGATGTGAATTGCAGATAGATGGCAGGAGTGATCCTCCGCCCATTTGATGATCTTGGATACCTCTCTCATCGCCAAGGAACTCTTTGTTCCCCCCTGATGATTGATGTACGCTACAGTCGTTATGTTGTCCGACTGAAATCTTATGAATCCGGCCTTCGCTAGTTGAGGCCAAGCCCGGAGCGCATTGAATATCGCTCTCAGCTCCAGAATGTTTATCGGGAGAAGAGACTCTTCCCGAGACCATAGACCCTGAGCTTTTAGGGAGTCCCAGACCGCGCCCCAGCCCAAAAGACTGGCGTCGGTCGTGACAATGACCCACTCTGGTCTGCGGAAACTCATTCCCTGAGACAGGTGATCTTGAGTCAACCACCAACGGAGTGAGTCTCTGGTTAACTGGTCTACTTGAATCTGGGGAGACAAGTCTGCATAATCCCCATTCCACTGTTTGAGCATGCACAGTTGCAATGGTGTTAGATGAATTCGAGCAAAGGGAACCATGTCCATTGCTGCAACCATTAGTCCTATTACTTCCATGCACTGAGCTATGGAAGGCTGAGGAATAGATTGAAGAACTTGACAAGCATTTAGAAGCTTTAATTTTCTGACCTCTGTAAGAAAAATCTTCATTTCTACCGAATCTATTATTGTTCCCAGAAAGGGAACCCTTGTGGACGGGGACAGGGAACTCTTTTCTACGTTCACCTTCCACCCGTGAGACCTGAGAAAAGCTAATATAATATCTGTATGAGCCCTTGATCTGGAAAGGGACGACGCTTGGATTAGGATGTCATCTAGGTAAGGTGCCACTGCAATGCCCCTCGGTCTTAGAACCGCTAGAAGGGACCCTAGCACCTTTGTGAAAATTCTGGGAGCAGTGGTTAAACCGAACGGAAGAGCCACGAACTGGTAATGTTTGTCCAGAAAGGCGAACCTTAGGAACTGATGATGATCTTTGTGGATAGGAATATGTAGGTATGCATCCTTCAAGTCCACGGTAGTCATGTATTGACCCTCCTGGATTGTTGGTAAAATCGTACGAATGGTTTCCATTTTGAACGATGGAACTCTGAGGAATTTGTTTAGAATTTTTAAATCCAGAATTGGTCTGAAAGTTCCCTCTTTTTTGGGAACTACAAACAGGTTTGAGTAAAACCCCCAACCTTGTTCCACCTGTTGGAACTGGGTGTATCACTCCCATCTTTAATAGATCTCCTACGCAATGTAAGAATGCCTGTCTCTTTATCTGGTCTGAAGATAAGCGAGACATGTGGAACCTTCCCCTTGGAGGAAGTTCCTTGAACTCTAGAAGATAACCCTGAGAGACTATTTCTAGTGCCCAGGGATCCTGAACATCTCTTGCCCAAGCCTGAGCAAAGAGAGAAAGTCTGCCCCTACTAGATCCGGTCCCGGATCGGGGGCTACCCCTTCATGCTGTCTTGGTAGCAGCAGAAGGCTTCTTGGCCTGTTTACCCTTGTTCCAGCCTTGCATTGGTTTCCATGCTGGTTTAGACTGGGAAGCGTTGCCCTCTTGTCTAGAGGCTGCAGAGTTAGGAGACGGTCCGTTCCTGAAATTGTGAAAGGAATGAAAATTAGATTTGTTCTTAGCTTTGAAAGGCCTATCCTGTGGGAGGGCATGGCCCTTTCCCCCAGTGATGTCTGAAATAATCTCCTTCAATTCTGGCCCAAAAAGGGTCTTACCTTTGAAAGGAATATTAAGCAATTTTGTCTTGGACGACACATCCGCCGACCAGGATTTTAGCCAAAGCGCTCTGCGAGCCACAATTGCAAAACCTGAATTTTTCGCCGCTAATTTCGCCAATTGCAAAGCGGCATCTAAAATAAAGGAATTGGCCAACTTTAGTGCGTGAATTCTGTCCATGACTTCCTCATATGGAGTCTCCTTATTGAGCGAATTTTCTAGTTCCTCGAACCAAAAAGACGCCGCCGTTGTGACAGGAATAATGCACGAAATTGGTTGGAGAAGGAAACCTTGCTGAACAAATATCTTTTTAAGCAATCCTTCCAATTTTTTATCCATAGGATCTTTGAAAGCACAACTGTCCTCAATGGGAATAGTCGTGCGCTTGGCCAACATAGAAACTGCCCCCTCAACCTTAGGGACTGTTTGCCATGCGTCCCTTCTGGGGTCGACAATGGGGAACATTTTCTTAAATATAGGAGGTGGGACAAAAGGTATACCTGGCTTCTCCCACTCCTTAGTCACTATGTCCGCCACCCTTTTGGGTATCGGAAAAGCATCAGCGTGCACAGGGACCTCAAGGAATTTGTCCATTTTGCACAATTTCTCTGGAATCACCAAAGAGTCACAATCGTCAAGAGTAGTTAGCACCTCCTTAAGCAGGGCGCGGAGATGTTCTAACTTAAATTTAAACGTCACGATATCAGGTTCTGCCTGCTGAGAAACTTTTCCTGAATCAGAAATTTCTCCCTCCGACAGACCCTCCCTCACTGCCAATTCTGACTGGTGTGAGGGTATAACAGATAAATTATCATCAGCGCATACTTGCTCATCCTCTGTATTTAAAACTGAGCAATCACACTTTCTTGGAAATACTGGCAGTTTGGATAAAAGATTAGCTATAGAATTATCCATTACTGCCGTTAATTGTTGCATAGTAACAAGCATTGGCACGCTAGATGTACTAGGTGTCGCCTGCGCGGGCATAACTGGTGTTGACACAGAAGGAGAGGATGATGAACTATCCCCACTACCTTCATTTGAAGAATCATCTTGGGCAACCTTATTAAATGTGACAGTACTGTCCTTACTTTGTTTGGACGCCATGGCACAATTTTCACATACATTTAAAGGGGGAACCACCTTGGCCTCCATACACACAGAACATGTTCTATCTGAAGGTACAGACATGTTAGACAGACTTAAACAGGCTATTAATGCAATAAAACCGTTTTTAAACAAAACCGTTACTGTCTCTTTAAATATTAAACAGAGTACACTTTATTTCTGAATGTTTGAAAACTATGAAGGAAATATCCGATCTTTACCAAATTTGCACCCTAGTGTCTTAATGCTTTGAAAGTATTGCACACCAAATTTCAAGTTTGTAACCCCTTAAATGAGGAGCTAATTGTTCAATTTACCAGTTTAAACCCACTACAGTCCCTGCCACAGCCTTTGCTGCGGCTTTACCTTTCCTTGGGGGTTATTCACCACAGAAATAAGCCTTCTAGAATCGTTTTTTATGGCCACAGGACCCTCTCACATGAAGCTGCATGCACTGCTTCCAGAAGTAACTGCGCAATTAAGGCGCGAGAATAAGGCCTCCTCCCTCTGCATACCAGAGTGAAGGGGCCTTCCGGACTAGATTAGGTGTCTAAACGACTGCCAGGCGTAATAAAAACGTTCCCAAAGTGTTTCCAAGTTCCAAAACACTCCAAAAGTCATATAATATTGTATAAATCAATCGATTTAGCCCACAATAGTGTCAACCAGTATATAGCCCATTAATAAGCCTTCATTCTGTTATGAGTCTAAGAAAATGGCTTACCGATCCCATAAGGGAAAATGACAGTCTTCTAGCATTACTATGTCTTGTTAGAAAAGAGACTAGTCATACCTTGAGCAGAAAAGTCTGCAAACTGTTCCCCCCAACTGAAGTTCTCTGGTTTCAACAGTCCTGCGTGGGAACAGCAATGGATTTTAGTTACTGCTGCTAAAATCATACTCCTCTTTAAACAGAACCCTTCATCACTTTTTGTTGTAGAGTAAATAGTACAAACCGGCACTATTTTAAAATAACAAACTCTTGATAGAAGAAATAAAAAACTACAACTAACACCACATACTCTTTACCATCCCCGTGGAGATGCTACTTGTTCAGAGCGGCAAAGAGAATGACTGGGGGGCGGAGCCAGAGGGGGAGCTATATGGGCAGCTTTTGCTGTGCTCTCTTTGCCATTTCCTGTTGGGGAAGAGAATATTCCCACAAGTAAGGATGAAGCCATGAACCGGACACACCAATGTAGGAGAAAAAAACTCTAATGCTTCCATTAACCTTGATTTAGATTTTAACATGGCATAATATATACATAAAATAACTGTATAGTTTGTATAAGCTGGGTCTGTTATATTTATAATGTGTGTGACACTGACAAATTACTTTTAGGACCTTCAGTGAGCAGCATCTAAAAAAACTCTAAATAGATCAACACAAGGTTCTGAAATGGCTCAGCAGCTAAGGGCAATACATTCCTAAAAAAATCAATTTTGAATTTAAAGGGGACAGTAAAGTCAAAATTAAACTTTAATGATTCAGATAGAGCTTGCAATTTTAAACAACTTTCCAATTTACTTCTGTTTATCAAATTTGCCTATTTCTCTTGGTATCATTTATTGAACATTATTTGTAGCTTTGTTATACAATGTTGCCAAACACTGCTGCTATAGAGTACTAAAGACACGTGCACACTCCTGAGCTCTTATGAGCCTACCTAGTTTTACTCTTCAATAAAAGATACCAAGAGAATGAAGCAAAATTGATAACAGAAGTAAATTGGAATTTACTATATGTTTCCACCTTCAGCCTTAAAGGGACACTGAACCCAAATTTTTTATTTCGTGATTCAGATAGAGCATGCAATTTTAAGCAAGTTTTTTTGGTTCATTACTCTGGACAGCACTTTTTTATTGGTGGATGAATTTCACCAATCAGCAAGGACAACCCAGGTTGTTCACCAAAAATGGTCCGGCATCTAAACTTACATTCTTGCATTTCAAATAAAGATACCAAGAGAATAAAGAAATTTTGATAATAGGAGTAAATTAGAAAGTTGCTTAAAAATGTCCTGCTCTATCTGAATCACGAAAGAAAAAATTGGGGTTCAGTGTCCCTTTAAAGGGACAACTTTAGATTTCATTGTGAATGATTTAGTTATGGGTAGTAGAACAACTTTGCAATATACTTTCATTATTTGTTTTGCCCCCTTTTGTGTAATTTAGCTCTAAAAAAAGTGTGGCTTTTCTAATTCTCAGAACTGCACACAGCAAAAACAACATCAATGTCTTGTTATTGCAAGGTGTATGCTGTCCCTTTAATTCTGTGAGACAGCAAAAACAGGTTTGGTGAATCTCAGTGACAGCCAGGCAAGTAAACATGTTTGTGTGCACACATTTCTTGGTAGGAAAGGGGTTAAGTCATTTTACATGATGACTAAATAGCTGGTGCACGGTCATGGGAAGGTCTTTTACAGAGAGAATGCTCCTCTTTGTATTAAATAAGATTTAGAACATTCTTAACAATGAAAGCTTCTTCAGGGACTGCATTACTTTCACAGGGCCTTAGGCAAATAAGCCTATTTAATAGAAAGAGAAGAACTGGGGATTTCAGCAGGTGCTCGAGGTAAATTTGTAAGAGACAAAACTAATAGCAAGGGACTGAAAGAACAGTGTAAGAGAATACTGGTCTTATGTCCAGGCATTTTATACGGAATAAAAATACAATTTAACACATCTTTCCAAAAAACAATAATGTTCACATATTTTAACTATTAAAATGGAACATAATATTGTAAAATAAAATGTGTTTAACAGCCCAAACATATCTTTTAAAGCAACAGACACTGCAGCGTAACCATTTGCACTAAAACATTCAGCCATGTATGTGTTTATTTGCACCTATGACCATGTACAAATCTTAGTGCAAAGGAAGCTCTCTGATTGGTGCACACACTGCCACTACAAAATATGCACAGGAGTGCTCATCAATAATAGGTTTATTTATGGTCCAAGACAGGCACGGAAAGCAAATTAAATGGGAAATTAAAGATCTCTTGCTTGTTTGTAAAAATTGTGCTTTGTCCATCACTCCCTAGAGAGGTCAAAGAGCAAAATCTGTAACCTACGTTTTTTAAACGCTGGAAATTGCTTTAAAAAAATGCAGCCTTTGAAGGCTACAGAATTAGCTTTTCTTGCTTGTTCTCTTGGTATTCTTTGTTGAAGAGATATCTAGATAGGTAGCGCACACATGTCTGTAGCACTACATGACAGGAAATGGTTGCTGCCATCTAGTGTTCTTACTCACGTATAGCACTGTTGTAAAACTGCTGCCCTATAGTGATGAAGACACGTGAACGTACCTGCCAGCATTTTAGCAAAGGATAAACAGAAAACAAAGAAAATTTAATAAAAGTAGTAAAATTGGAAAGTTGTTATCATGAAATAAAATTTTGGGTTTTATGTCCCTTTAATAGGTTAAAACAAAAGACTGCATTTTTATGGCTGTATTTTAGAGAGCTGGAGCATTATGTAATGTAAACTTTCATGAATTAGTGCCCGGTTTTTAAAAATACTATTAAATACAGAGGCACTTTCATTCATGAAAGGTTTACATTGCAGCGTATTTGTACAAATACTTACCTTTCTCTTCAGCAAAGCCGGATCGGCGATCCCCCCGTACTTACACAGCAATGACGGAATCGGCTTCCTCCAATCACTGTGTGGTCTCACGAGTTGGACGCTCTGAGGGGGAGGGGGAAGCCATGATTGGAGGAAGCCGGTTTCGTCATTGGAGACGTAAGTACAGAGGAGCTGCGGATCTGGGTTTGCTGAAGAGAAAGGTAAGTATTTGTAAAAAAAAAAAACGCTGCAATATAAACTTTCATGAATGAAAGTGCCTTTGTTTTCAATAGTATTTTTTAAAAACGGGCACTAATTCATGAAAGTTTACATTCACTTTAAGATCATTATATCTTAAGTATACACCAATCACCCCGCCGCCACATTCTTAGCAACAAAATGTCCTTTGAAGGCCATTACAGTGTAAAAATGGCAAGCTCTAATTTGTTATACTTGCAGGATCACTAGTGGTTACACTCCCAAAGTTACCGCTCAGGAGCCATAAATAAATGCTGGTACTTAGCAGGAGATGCTGGTGAGCAAATCAGCAACGGTTTGCGTTACTACCACTGCCGATTGGGTCAGTTTCAGTTTGTGGCCAGCATTTAACTATGAGTTTAACCTCTTTACGAAGGTTAAACCCATAGAGTTGCAGTGTCATTAGTGCTATAGAACATGTCACTTTTCCACTATAATTTTAACTTCTTAATTGCTTTATTTATTAAACTTGTTTATTGGTGCTACTATCTACCAATAGAGCTGTGAAATTTTCTTTACAAGCAAGTAAACTTCCAAAGTCACAGCCAACTTTCTAAAAGTTTCCAAATTAACATAAAACAGAATCAACTTGATGATTGACAAGAAAAAATATATGTAACATTAAATAGTGCTCTCTCATATGCTTTATGCATGATAGTTGATTTCTGGCTAAGTATTGAAAATGGGACACAAAACAATAAATTTCTAGAAATTAACAAATCCAAGTTCTCTTTGTATATATGCAAATTCTGAAAAATGACAGATCACAGGGGCCAGATCACCATGGCAACTAGAAATGACAACTTGGTGTCCATAAAACATCTCACTGGTATTTCACAGTTCCTTTCTCGGGTGCACACGGTGGCTGCAACAACAAGCAACTTTATTACAGCCTTGTTAAAAGCCAGAGACCAAGAACAAGCAAACATTGCTACAAACACTTCTTCCATATAGTTGCAGAACATAATTTATATAATTTAGATATCCCATAAAGAAGAGTCAGTATTAAAATGTTTTAGCTTGTTTGAATTATGTTCTCTAAAAAAAATACTACTAGGAACCATATTATTTTGCGCATAATCATTTATAAACATCAATATACAAAAAATGGCTGTTGCAGTGGAAATTTTAAATTTAAAGAGAATGTAAAGTTGAATGAATGAGTGCCCGTTTTTTTAAAAATACTATTAAACAGGGGCACTTTCATTTATTAAACTTTACATGGGGGTGCACGCCATGATTGGAGGAAGCCGGTTTCGTCATTGCTGAGGTAAGTACAGAGGAGCTGCAGGTGGGGGATAGCCGGTCTGGGTTTCATAAAGAAAAAGGTAAGTGTTTAAAAAAAGACGCTGCAAAGTAATGTTTAATAAATGAAAGTGCCCCTGTTTTTAATAGAATTTTTAAAAAACGGGCACTGATTCATGAAACGTTACATTCACTTTAGCAATGTGTTTTAATCCTAAATTTCCAATAAGTGTTTGTGCAATTTAAACATGGTAGAGAAATATTGTATTAGAATGGTTCATTAAAAGATAATCGAACATTGTTGTTATTATTAACAGATTCTGCATCGCTAAACATTTCTTAATGATTTTTCTATATGGAAATATATGCACTAATGTTTTAACTACTGCGAAATTATATATTGCTATATGTTACTATAATAATATAAACTTGCTTTATTGACGTTAGCATAATCAAGCTGCCATTACTTTTTCTGATGAAACACAGAATGCTGAAACAGTGCAGCACGGGCAGTCTATACAATGCAAAAATGTCTTGACACCTTTGTAAAAAAATAAGTGACATTCATTTATGCTAAACAAAAGCTGAAGGCAAAACAAAAGTTAGATTTTACCTTTAAAGTCAAAATTAAACTTCATGATTCAGATAGGGCATGCAATTTTAAACAACTTCATTTCACTTTTATCATCAAATTTGCTTTGTTCTTTTGGTATTCTTAGTTGAAAGCTAAACCTAGGTAGGCTCATATGATAATTTCTAAGCCCTTGAAGGCGGCATCTTATATGAATGCATTTGAAAGTTGTTCACAGCTATAGGGTGTTAGTTTATGTGTACCATATAGATAACATTGTGCTCACACCTGTGGAGTTACGTAGGAGTCAGCACTGATTGGCTAAAATGCAAGTCTGACAAAAGAAATGAGATAAGGGGGCAGTCTGCAGAGGCTTAAATACAAGGTAATCACAGAGGTAAAATGTATATTAATATAACCATGTTGGTTATGCAAAACTGGGGAATGGCAATAAAGGCATTATCTATTTTTTTAAACAATACAAATTCTGGCGTAGACTGTACCTTCAACAAATATAACATTTTATTATTGAAAGCAGCAATTGATTATCAAATGTTACATTTAAAATCAATATTTACACTAATTAATTGAATGTTACATGGGAATATTAGATTAATGTGTTAACACCGCTCTATAGAAACATGGGGAACATCTGATTTACCATTCCAAAGTCAAAATACATCCCTATTAATTTATATTATATCTGTATTATATTCACTTAAGATCCAGAACAAGTTGAGAGGTCTACATGATATAAACGGACTGTCACAGGTTGTGAGGTTTGCCCGCTGTCCCTCCCACAGCTTCTCCACCAATCAAGGCAAATTTCTTTATTTCTTTATTCTTTATTTCTAGGAACTAACCCAGCTCGCAGCATATAAAGCATGTAAAGTTTCTGGGAAATGTTTAGCGGTATGTATACGAGTCGCTACAAAATAAGCCAGTATTTTACAAATAATAAACAACAGCATGGATACAGAAGAAAAGCTAGTGATAAGCATGTAATTGTTTTTGTTTCAACTGTACATTTTTCCTCAAATATTGTATAATAAAAAAACCTTGAAAATAATGCACAGCTTTCAATGTTTTTGGTTTTCCTGAATTTGGTAAAAGTAAAGTCAATTTATATATTTTTTTCAAGGGGTCTGTTACAGAGCTGTAAAACCTACAGTATTCATATGTAATCTATTGACATCTATTTGTAAAATTAATTGATATTTTATATAAGGTTGCTGCAAATTCAGCAGATTCACATTATTTGAAGTGTAGACGTAAACTGAATAACAGACACACATTTTAAAATGGTGAAAATGTTAAGCTGTTTATAATAAAGGATAATCCAAAAAATAAAAGTAAAAAATTCAGAACCATGGTCCCGGGTATTTGCCAAACCCTAAGTTAATCAATCTTCATGGACACAGAATAAGGGGTATTTGAGTTGCAAAGGGAGAGGTCCAGCTGTGAACCCCCCACCTCCCGTCTTCCCAAGTGAACAGGGACAGGGCACTAGTGCCAGGATTTGTGAAGCCCTGATCTAAGACACAGATACTTTAGATTAAAGGGACACTGAACCCAAAGTTTTTCTTTTGCGATTCAGATAGAGCATGCAATTTTAAGCAACTTTCTAATTTACTCCTATTATCAATTTTTCTTAGTTCTCTTGCTATCTTTATTTGAAAAAGAAGGCATCTAAGCTTTTTTTCTTGGTTAAGGGCTCTGGACAGCACTTTTTTATTGGTGGATTAATTTATCCACCAATCAGCAAGGACAACCCAGGTTGTTCATAAAAATGGGCCGGCATCTTATCTTACATTCTTGCATTTCAAATAAAGATTCCATGAGAATAAAGAAAATTTGATAATAGGAATAAATTAGAAAGCTGCTTACAATTTCATGCTCTATCTGAATCACGAAAGAAAATTTTTGGGTTCAGTGTCCCTTTAAATAGAACACATTAAAGGGACATTGGAATCAGAGAACAAGTGTGATTTTTGAAGGAAAAAAAAAAAGAATCAATTTGTATTAAAATATACAAAACCATTAAAAGGGACATTAAACACAGAGATGGTAATATAAAATTATAAAATTGTATAATTAAAAATTCTTTGCAACATACTTTCATTATTTACTTTTTTGTATTATTATTCTTTATTTATAAAGCGCCAACAGATTCCGCAGTTTATCTAATAGCGCACATCCTAACAAGGCCGAATTCACTGAGGTATACACAGGGGAAGCAAGAAAAAAAGCTGTGCGATCAATGAGGGATGAAGGGACTTCAGCAGTGCCAGAAAGCTGCTGTCTGAACTCAACAAGGCCAACCGGCTTTACAGACCTATAACTAATGAGCACTCCCCAGTCAAAAGATTTTAACCATAGCAATTACCCTCAGTGGGAGCTCAAAGCAAAGTCTGTTCTCCTAGTAAACTAATTTGTTGTTTAGCAAACACTGCAGAAATAAAAAAAAAAAGTGTATATGTTTAATGTATTAAAGATTGTGTTCTGTCCTAGGGAGATTTCAACATACAAAGCATAATAATTAATTACCATCTTTCAGGAAACACAGGACGCAAGATGAGTACTGCTGCTTGCAAGTGCTAGAGGCATTACTAAATCTAGGAGATAGGCCAACAATTTATAGATATTACATTTATGTGTAACAAGCCTGCAGATTATGCAGTGCTATGCAGAGGATACAATACCTAAAGAGAGGTCAGGGGCAAGCAGAATGAGACAAAAGGATTAGATAGCCCTGATCTCTAGAGAGTGAGTGCTAATTGTAGGCCTGGTCTACGGAGGGTATTGAGTTTCTGGCTTAGAGAATTGGTAACGGATAAGCTTTAGATATTCTAGGAGTAAGATTTATCAAGCGCAAGGAGAATTCTCCAGGCAATTCTCCTATGAGTTCTCCTCCGCTCGCCTTTAGAGAAGCGCATATTTGCGCTCAAATTTATAAAAAAAAAAATTGAGAATTTTAAACTCGAACTTGCCCAATTTTAGATGTATTTTTGAATGATAAATAGGGGGCATTTATTCTTGTACGCATTTTTAGGCGCAAATATAGGAGAATAGCAACAATAAATCTTAGATGGTGGGTTTCTCATAATATTTAGGTTTTGATGGAAGATGTAAAGATTTAAGAACTGGGGAGGAGTCAGAGAGACTGCAAGTAGTGTTGCCCAATGTCCTCCACAAAATTAGTGGACAATCTGTCGGCACAGTGGACGGTGGGTTAACACAATGCCCCACTAAAAGCTCTACCATAGTATTTATCTACCATAGTAATATTGCATGCTCTATCTGAATCATGAAAGTTTAATGTTCACTAGATGTTCTCAGTTTTCCAAGCTTGAAGGCAACGTGTACCTAACTGGCACATTGTATATAAAGTGTCTGGGTAAACAAGGCAAAATGCAATTTCTCAACTTGGAATCTAATAATGAATAACAGGGAAACAGCTTATAAAGTTGGACTTAGCTCAAAAGCTGCAGTAAATTTCCAAAAAGTAAAAAAATAAAAACAGTTTTACTAATATTTTTTAAAAATGTATTTTGTGAATTATCTGGGTAGCAAAAAGAAGCTACACACATAAAAAGCGTACATTAGTTAAAGGGACATTAACTTAGCTTCTTTTTGCTACCCAGATAATTCACAAAATACATTTTTAAAAAATATTAGTAAAACGGTTTTTATTTTTTTACTTTTTTTGAACCCAAATTTTTTCTTTCACGACTCAGAAAGAGCATGCAATTTTAAACAACTTTCTAATTTACTCCTATTATCAAATTTTCTTCAGTCTCTTGGTATCTTTATTTGAAATGCAAAAATGTAAGTTTAGATGCCGGCCCATTTTTGGTGAACAACCTGGGTTGTTCTTGCCAATTGGTGGATAAAAAACAAAAAATAAAAAAGCTTAGATGCCTTTTTTTCAAAATTGATAATAGGAGTAAATTAGAAAGTAGCTTAAAATTGCCTGCTCTAGCTGAATCTCAAAAGAAAAAAATTGGGTTCAGTGTCCCTTTAAGAAATTGGAGAAAGGCCAGAAGAGATTTTGAAGAGAAATAAACCCAAAATGTTTCTTTCACAACTCAAAAAAACAAATTTTTAAACAACTTTCCAATGTACTTCTATTATCAAATTCTCTTTGTTTTCTTGTAATCCTTTTTTTGAAAAGCAGCAAGGTAAGCTCAGGAAAGTGCATGTGTCTGCAACACTATGGGGCCCATTTATCAAGCTCCAAACGAAGCTTGTGGGCCCGTGTTTCTGGCGAGTCTAAAGACCGCTGCTCCATAACCCTGGCCTCCTGCTCTGATGAGGCGGACAGGAATCGCCAGAAATTAACCCGATCGAGTACGATCGGGTTGATTTACACCCCCCCTGCTGGCGGCTCATTGGTCGCGAGTCAGCAGGGGGCGGCGTTGCACCAGCAGCTCTTGTGAGCTGCTGGTGCAATGTTAAATGCGGAGAGCGTATTGCTCTCCGCATTCAGCGAGGTCTTGCGGACCTGATCCGCACTGTCGGATCAGGTCAGAAAGACCTTTAATAAATAGGCCCCATTATGGCAACAGTTTTACAAGAATGTTATTCATTAGAAAGAGCACTAGATGGCAGCACTATTTCCTGTCATGCTTCGGACATGTGCACGCGCTACCTATCTAGATATATCTTCAACAAAGGATAATTTAGAGAACGAAGCAAATTTGATAAGAAATACATTTTTCTCAGTCTGAATCCTGAAAGAAAAATGTTTCATGTCCCTTTAAAAGGGGCATTAAACGGTAAATTAAGGCTAGATATACTAACGTATTAAAAGCAAAGATTAGCCAGAGGTATAATTTTTTTAAATTTTATTAGTTGCTTAAAGGAACATGAAACCTAAAATGTGTGCCTTATAGATAACAATGTGCTCACTCCCGTGGAGTTATTTATGAGTTAGCACTGATTGGCTAGAATGTAAGTTTGTCAAAAGAACTGAAATAAGGGGGCAGTCTGCAGAGGCTTAGATACAAGGTAATTACAGAGGTAAAAAGTATATTAAAGGGACAGTCTAGGCCAAAATAAACTTTCATGATTCAGATAGAGCATGTAATTTTAAACAATTTTCCAATTTACTTTTATCACCAATTTTGTTTTGTTCTATTGGTATTCTTAGTTGAAAGCTTAACCTAGGAGGTTCATATGCTAATGTCTTAGACCTTGAAGGCCACCTCTTTCAGATTGCATTTTAACAGTTTTTCACCACTAGAGGGTGTTAGTTCACGTATTTCATATAGATAACACTGTGCTCGTGCACGAGAAATTATCTGGGATCAGGCACTGATTGGCTAGACTGCAAGTCTGTCAAAAGAACTGAAAAAAGGGGCAGTTTGCAGAGGCTTAGATACAAGATAATCACAGAGGTTAAAAGTATATTATTATAACTGTGTTGGTTATGCAAAACTAGGAAATGGGTAATAAAGGGATTATCTATCTTTTAAAACAATAAAAATTCTGGTGTAGACTGTCCCTTTAATATAACAGCGATGGTTATGCAAAACTGGGGAATGGGTATTAAATCGATAATCTTTTTAAACAATAAAAATTCTGGAGTAGACTGTCCCTTTAAGGCATTCATTTTGTACTCCCAAATTTCTTTATATCTGCAATATGTCCTAATGACATTTTATTATGTTTCCTGTAAAGATTGTATAAAGCACAACTAAAACAATGCCTCTGTGAATGTATTTTACACTAATAAAGAAAGCAAGCTTTGGGTGGTAAAAATACTTGGTACTTAGTGTAAATATACTTTAATATGAGTATAATAACAGTTATATTGAGTTGTTTATAGACACTGTCTGAGTTTTACATTTGTGAAACAGGTCACCGTAACTATTCAAACAAATATACTCCACGGAATCTTTTCATTGCAGCAGATACATTCAATATCCCTTGTTTGGAAATGTAAAGCAAAATAATACAACAACAAAAAAACCTTGACATGCTGCCATAGAATAATTGTAATTCACGTGAACCAGCACATAGATAGTTAATGTGCATTTGTAACAGTGAGCACAGACTCAATAAAGCTTTGAATCTATTTGGCTACCGTAGGGGACTGAAACACATTGTGTTGTTTTTGGAAGCCAAGGAATTAACCCTTTCGTGAACGGGTTATAAAGTCTACATCGGAACAAACGATCGTGAGATTTGAAATATGGGGTTGGGTCAGGGGGCGTCCCTATGACGCTAGGAACGCCCTCCAGACCGTGATCAAATCCTGCAAGCGCAGTAGGCTTCAGGACAGCCGTTTGCTATGATGTTGTATTCCGTCATAACGGCTTTAAAGCCCAGGGTCATAGTGACGGAATACAACGGCATAACGGCGGGAAAAGGTTAAACAGGAGTGCAGATAAAGTTTCCAGAAGGTTTTGTGATGAAATTACAAGCAGTATATTAAAACACATCTAGTACAAGCAAGCCTCATGCAAATGTGACGCTGAAAGGACTTATGGCATTATGCCACTTTCCGTTTCTAGTGACACAGATGTTTTTGCCATAAAATATCAAAGAGACATAACTGAACACTGGCAAAGGTGAATAGATTTTGTTTTGTCATTGGAGAGTATTTCTCATAGCTTAAGTAACTCACTGAACTACTTCTCTGATGTCGGTTTATTTGGGAGGAGAGACCTAGTTGACCTCACCTCACCTACCTAGATCATCCCTTTATCTTTATCATCTTTATTTCAGATGCTAATTCTAGGATATGGCTGGTTATTAGTTTTGTAATATGTATTTTTCTTCACTGAAGTGAAATGGTTTTGTTCACTGAAGTGAAAATTAAACTTACAAGATCAGAAAGACCACACAATTTTAAAGACACTTTCCAATTTATTTCCATTATCAAATTGTGCCTAGTCTTTTTAGATGCACACTTTATGAGGCAACAGATCCTACTACAAGAGTTCACAGTGTACAAGTATACGAGTCAGTGATTGGCTGATGGCTGTCAAATTATACAGGAGGCTGTCAAATTGAAGTACATTTTAAATGCTTTTGCATTGTCTTTTTATTATGAACTTGTTGATTATGCAATTCTACTGCATTAAATGGTCCTAATAATTCTGGATTAGTCAGCTTATTATTGTCTTACTTTAGAAATTATGTCATTTTGTTCCTCATTAGGGCGAAAGTGCCAATAGTGCAATTAATTTGGTAGAACGAATAGGCCTATGGACATTCATTTTGGACAATCGAATGTAAATAAAAGAAAAAAAAACATTAAAATTTGTAATCAAATGTTATTTCCAGTTTTCGAATCCAACTTTAATTTTCGAATGGTTAAAATTAGATCGAATGTCGAAATTTCAAATGTAACATTAGATTTAAAAAACACTATTCAGAAGTTCAATAGTTCATGTGGTAGGTAATTTAGTAAATTGATACATAATAGATACAAATATATTAATTCAAATATTTCTATTTTCTATATTGCATAATTTGAATATTACATTTCAAGAGAGCTTTAGAAATACTATTAAAAATATATTGATTCAAATGTTTCTAATTTGAATATTGCATAATTTGAAATGAATTAGAAACATTTGAATATTTAATTTAAAAGATAGTATGAGAAATACTATTTTTAACAAATGTTAGAATGTTGTACAAACATTCTAAATTCAAAATAAAAAAACAAATTTGTTAAAAAAAACTTAGTTTCATTTTTCGAATGTGCAAAACATTCACCAATCTCTATTACTCATCCATCTTCCCCCTCCAGGCTACTATTTCTATATTCTCTTTATCCTTTCTTACGTTATGCTTTTTTCCCCCTCTATATGTACTATAGATAGTCAGTATTGATACAGACACTTACTATATCTGAAGTATATTTACTACTTACTTTTATAGCTACTTGATTCTTTTTCATTAATTCAAAAATTAAATAAATCATTTACAACCGAAATATGAAAAGAAGAATTTAGGTATCAAATAGTAGTTTTGTTATTGTCCGAATAAATTACAAGGTTGCCTTTTTATTTTTGGCTTTCGTTTAGTCAAAAGCTTGCTCAAGGAGTGTATGGCCCTAAAAATGATTGTCTTTGCGTAGAGAATGGTGTCAGGGTGTGGAATAGGCCCTTTATTTTTGACTTTCGTTTAGCTCTGACACCAAATTGATTATAGCAGAAGTGCAGCTCAAAATATCTGTGAAAATAAAGATATTCTGAGTTTGTACTTCTGTTCTAATATATACAGTGTTGGAAATAAACCAAATTCCAGAAACGGAGGGTAACGAATCATAAACATTAAATAATAATGCACATGCCTACTAACATTAGTATTGGTTTACTTTAAATAAAGAGAAGAAAAAACATAATTTATGCTTACCTGATAAATTCCTTTCTCCTGTAGTGTAGTCAGTCCACGGGTCATCCATTACTTATGGGATATTAACTCCTCCCCAACAGGAAGTGCAAGAGGATCACCCAAGCAGAGCTGCTATATAGCTCCTCCCCTCTACGTCACACCCAGTCATTCGACCGAAAACCAAACGAGAAAGGAGAAACTATAGGGTGCAGTGGTGACTGGAGTATAATTTAAAATTTAGACCTGCTATAAAAAACAGGGCGGGCCGTGGACTGACTACACTACAGGAGAAAGGAATTTATCAGGTAAGCATAAATTATGTTTTCTCCTGTTAAGTGTAGTCAGTCCACGGGTCATCCATTACTTATGGGATACCAATACCAAAGCTAAAGTACACGGATGACGGGAGGGACAGGCAGGATCTTTATACGGAAGGAACCACTGCCTGAAGAACCTTTCTCCCAAAAACAGTCTCCGAAGAAGCAAAAGTGTCAAATTTGTAAAATTTGGAAAAAGTATGAAGAGAAGACCAAGTTGCAGCCTTGCAAATCTGTTCAACAGAGGCCTCATTCTTAAAGGCCCAAGTGGAAGCCACAGCTCTAGTAGAATGAGCTGTAATCCTTTCAGGAGGTTGCTGTCCAGCAGTCTCATAGGCTAAACGTATTATGCTACGAAGCCAAAAAGAGAGAGAGGTAGCAGATGCTTTTTGACCTCTCCTCTGTCCAGAATAAACGACAAACAGGGAAGAAGTTTGGCGAAAATCTTTAGTTGCCTGTAAATAAAATTTCAGGGCACGGACTACATCTAGATTGTGCAGAAGTCTTTGAAGAAGGGTTAGGGCACAATGATGGAACAACAATCTCTTGATTGATATTCTTGTTAGTGACTACCTTAGGTAAGAACCCAGGTTTAGTACGCAGAACTACCTTATCTGAATGAAAAATCAGATAAGGAGAATCACAATGTAAGGCTGATAACTCAGAGACTCTACGAGCCGAGGAAATAGCCATTAAAAACAGAACTTTCCAAGATAACAGCTTGATATCAATGGAATGAAGGGGTTCAAACGGAACACCCTGTAAAACGTTAAGAACTAAGTTTAAGCTCCACGGTGGAGCTACAGTCTTAAACACAGGCTTAATCCTAGCCAAAGCCTGACAAAAAGCCTGAACATCTGGAACTTCTGACAGACGTTTGTGTAAAAGGATGGACAGAGCTGAGATCTGTCCCTTTAAAGAACTTGCAGATAAACCCTTTTCTAAACCTTCTTGTAGAAAAGACAATATCCTAGGAATCCTAACCTTACTCCATGAGTAACTCTTGGATTCGCACCAGTGTAAGTATTTACGCCATATCTTATGGTAAATTTTCCTGGTAACAGGTTTCCTAGCCTGTATTAAGGTATCAATTACTGACTCCGAAAATCCACGCTTTGATAAAATCAAGCGTTCAATTTCCATGCAGTCAGCTTCAGAGAAATTAGATTTTGATGTTTGAAAGGACCCTGAATTAGAAGGTCCTGTCTCAGAGGCAGAGACCAAGGTGGACAGGATGACATGTCCACTAGATCTGCATACCAGGTCCTGCGTGGCCACGCAGGCGCTATTAGAATCACCGATGCTTTCTCCTGTTTGATCCTGGCAATCAAACGAGGAAGCATCGGGAAGGGTGGAAACACATAAGCCATCCTGAAGGTCCAAGGTGCTGTCAAAGCATCTATCAGGACCGCTCCCGGGTCCCTGGACCTGGACCTGTAACAAGGAAGCTTGGCGTTCTGGCGAGACGCCATGAGATCCATATCTGGTTTGCCCCAACGTCGAAGAATTTGGGCAAAGACCTCCGGATGAAGTTCCCACTCCCCCGGATGAAAAGTCTGGCGACTTAGGAAATCCGCCTCCCAGTTCTCCACGCCTGGGATGTGGATCGCTGACAGGTGGCAAGAGTGAAACTCTGCCCAGCGAATTATCTTTGATACTTCCATCATCGCTAGGGAACTCCTTGTCCCTCCCTGATGGTTGATGTAAGCCACAGTCGTGATGTTGTCCGACTGAAACCTGATGAACCTCAGAGTTGCTAACTGAGGCCAAGTCAGAAGGGCATTGAGAACTGCTCTCAATTCCAGAATGTTTATTGGAAGGAGACTCTCCTCTTGAGTCCATGATCCCTGAGCCTTCAGGGAATTCCAGACAGCGCCCCAACCTAGTAGGCTGACGTCTGTTGTTACAATTGTCCAGTCTGGCCTGCTGAAGGGCATCCCCCTGGACAGATGTGGCCGAGAAAGCCACCATAGAAGAGAATCTCTGGTCTCTTGATCCAGATTCAGCATAGGGGACAAATCTGAGTAATCCCCATTCCACTGACTTAGCATGCACAATTGCAGCGGTCTGAGATGCAGGCGTGCAAAAGGAACTATGTCCATTGCCGCTACCATTAAGCCGATTACCTCCATGCATTGAGCCACTGACGGGTGTTGAATGGAATGAAGGACACGGCAAGCATTTAGAAGTTTTGTTAACCTGTCCTCTGTCAGGTAAATTTTCATTTTTACAGAATCTATAAGAGTCCCCAAGAAGGGAACTCTTGTGAGTGGTAAGAGAGAACTCTTCTCCTCGTTCACTTTCCACCCATGCGACCTTAGAAATGCCAGTACTAACTCTGTATGAGACTTGGCAGTTTGGAAGCTTGATGCTTGTATCAGAATGTCGTCTAGGTACGGAGCTACCGAAATTCCTCGTGGTCTTAGTACCGCCAGAAGAGAGCCCAGAACCTTTGTAAAGATTCTTGGAGCCGTAGCCAACCCGAATGGAAGAGCTACAAACTGGTAATGCCTGTCTAGGAAGGCAAACCTTAGATACCGGTAATGTTCTTTGTGAATCGGTATGTGAAGGTAGGCATCCTTTAAATCCACTGTGGTCATGTACTGACCTCTTTGGATCATGGGTAAGATTGAAAATATAAAAACTAAGTTTAATCACCACAGTCCTCTCACACATCCTATCTATTAGTTGGGTGCAAGAGAATGACTGGGTGTGACGTAGAGGGGAGGAGCTATATAGCAGCTCTGCTTGGGTGATCCTCTTGCACTTCCTGTTGGGGAGGAGTTAATATCCCATAAGTAATGGATGACCCGTGGACTGACTACACTTAACAGGAGAAAGTCACCCGAGTTTGACGCCTGAAAGTGACATCAATACTTAAAGAACCAGTTACCTCAGTATATACACTCATCGGCCATTTTATTAGGTACACCTGTTCAATTGCTTGTTAACACAAATTGCTAATCACATGGCAGCAACTCAATGCATTTAGGCATCTAGACGTGGTGAAGACGACTTGCTGAAGTTCAAACCGAGCATCAGAATGGGGATGAAAGGGAATTTAAGTGACTTAGAACGTGACATGGTTGTTGGTGCCAGACAGGCTGGTCTGAGTATTTTAAAAACTGCTGATCTACTGGGATTTTCACGCACAACCATCTTTAGGGTTTACAGAGAGTGGTCCGAAAAAGAGAAAATATCCAGTAAGTGGCAGTTGTGTGGCTGACAATGCCTTGTTGATGTCACAGGAGAATGGGCAGTCTGGTTCGAGATGAAAGAAAGGCAACAGTAACTCAAATAACCACTCATTACAACCAAGGTATGCAGAATACCCTTTCTGAACGCACAATACGTTGAGCCTTGAAGCAGATGGGCTACAGCAGCAGAAGACCATACAGGGTGCCACTCCTGTCAGCTAAGAACAGGAAACTGAGGCTACAATTTGCGCAGGCTCAGCAAAATTGGACAATAGAAGATTGGAAAAACGTTGCCTGCTCGGATGTATCTTGATTTCCGCTGCGACATTCAGATGGTAGTATCAGAATTGGGTGTAAACAACATGAAAGCATGGATACACCCTGTCTTGTATCAATGGTTCAGGCTGGTGGTGGTGTAATGGTGTGGGTGATATTTCCTTGCCACACTTTGGGCCCCTTAGTACTAATTGAGCATTGTTTAAATGCCACTGCCTACCTGAGAATTGTTGCCGACCATGTCTATCCCTTTATGACTACAGTGCACCCATCTTCTGATGGCTACTTCCAGCAGGATAATGCACCATGTGACAATGCTCAAATCATCCCAAAGTGGTTTCTTGAACATGAAAATGAGTTGACTGTACTTCAGTGGCCTCCAGTCACCAGATCTCAATTCAATAGAGCACCTTTGGGATGTGGTAGAACAGGGGATTCGCATCCTGGATGTGCAGCCGACAAATCTGCAGCAACTGCGTGATGCTATCCTGTCAATATGGACCAAAATCTCTGAGGAATGTTTCCAACACCTTGTTGAATCTATGCCACAAAGAATTAAGGCAGTTCTGAAGGCAAAAGGTGGTTCAACCTGGAACTTTTAAGGTGTACCTAATAAAGTGGCCGGTGAGTGTGTGTGTGTGTGTATATATATATATATATATATATATATATTTATTGTTTTGCAGCTGTTGTATGGTATAAACTAATTGAATAGAGTAATGCAAAACATGAAAATATATATATTTTTACCTTTTGTACATATATTTTATATTAGATAAGTTTTCCTAGTTGATGCACAGCACACCCCAATGAAAAGGCTGGGCAACTGCGCCATTGTAGCCTGTCCAATGACCAATAATAAAGCTAGAAACAAATGTATTCAGGAACAATGTTGTTGCAAATGCGCAATGCACAACTGACGGGCGCAACCATGCATTCACGTGAGTGTCCTTCGCTGTGTATACTAAATGTACCATTTCTATTTTTTTTTACATATAAAACAAGTTGGTAACATTTTTATTGTGGAGCTCTGTGATCACACAAAATGCATCCTGTATTCAGTAGAACACGGTTTGGGAAACAACACTGTAATCTACTGCAGCTCCCACAGTCTGGCACAGATATTTTTAAGGAAGCAGCTGGCTTAGGAAATGCACACTGACTGAATAAAACTGTCTCCTAGCGGTAACGTCACCATGGGGGCCGGAGCATACACCCTACACAGAAGGGAGTACGGTCAAGTGGCCGCATGGCCAGAAAATATACGAGAATGGGTATTGGTAACAGCAAACATTAATTAAAAAAATAATTTTACTAACTTAGAAAACACAAACATACTCTTTAGCTTATCTAGATATGTACCCATGGGTAGGAGCTAAATTTCAACAAACTATAGTAAGAAAAATTGGTGAAAATAAAAGTAAACTAGAATTTTTTCTCTAAAAAAAAAATGTATGCTCTATCTAAATCATAAAAATGTAATTTTAACTACCATGTCTCTTTATGTTTTTATTTTTATTTACTACACAATCTTGCTTTTCCACATCAGTCATTAATATGTAGTATTATGTATAATGGCAAAACAACTTGGAAGCTAAAAACGATGGTATCACTAAGAGACAAGTGTGATCACTCTAAGACTTTTCCAGAACATGCAATTCTTTTGTAGTCAGCATAAAGGTAATTTTTAAGTTTAAAAAAATGAATAATTAAATATACATCCTTCATAATATGAACATAATGCGTTATAATGCGTTTCTGTAAGTGGCTTATGTCATCTTTACTAGGCCTGTACTAAGTGATGTAATTTGGATTTGCAAAAACAATGTAGGATTTATAAAGAGGATGTTTCAGGTTTCTGCTAACAAATCCTCAAAACAGAGCTAACTGCTTTATCCCATTTCTAAATTTTGTAATATGTACTTCCCAGGACTCAATGAAATACTTCAAATTGTTTATGCAGTACACATTCATGACACTAGATGTCACTGTTTTGCATAACCAAGGTTACTTGAAGTCATTTTTTGTCCTTATCAGACTTCAAGGAATAAAAAGTGTAAAAAAAATAATCTCATTAGAACAGTTTCATTTCAACAGGCGGCTGGCTTTAATAATCTGGTATATCCATTCATCCACATATCAACAAAATGGTTTATTAAACTACAGGTGCATGAGTGATACTAAATTTGTGGAAAAAAGAAATAGAGATACATAGAAAGGCTAAAAAACAAACAAATGTAATGTAGGGGGATGGGGACCCTGCTCCAAAGAGCTTTAAAAACTATTCTCATGAAAAAGATCAGGTTTTACGTTTAGATTTATTAAAACATTCATATAAACGTTTCTGCAGAGGAGGATGACATTTTACCATTTCACTACAGTGACTGGGAGACCAACTGTTCTGTAGATTTTTAATAAACTGCATAAGATGCAAATTATTTTTGCCATTACCAAAATGTTACTATAAATTTGTCTTAGGCCAAGAGCTGTATACAAAGGGAAATATCTATTTTTCAGTGCAAAAATAGCTGGGTTGCCAATTCTCTTCCAAAGCCCAGAGGCAGAATTTGTTTTCACTTTCTGTAATTAGATTTTTTTTTTGTGAAAATGTTTCTGCAGTTCATTTTTAAATAAAATAAAATTTTAATTTAGGCAGTTACACTAAAACATTGGTTCAAATTCAATGTGTTAATTAACTGGAGAATAAAACATTTTTTAAAGGTTTATAATATAGTGCAGTAGTTGAAAATTTCATTGAAAATTAGCTGCAGACGGAAAAAAAAAAATGTAAAGTTTCTCTTGAATAAATTGGTTTTCTTTTCTCTTGGTCTAACAGAAATGTTGTAATAAAAAAAGTGCATTGCTCATTTGAATGTCTTACATTCAGAAAAAAAAACAGCTTTGCAGACTGGGAAAAAGTTAGGGGGCGGGTTTGAAAAAATCTGAGAGCCAGTCAACAATATATGTGCTACTGCATATTTGACTTTTCACTTCCAACAGTACTTTGCTCTGGATGCACTGTGTTAAGAAAAAACTTACACAGTGCTGCCAGAGCACAGCTCTGTTTGAAAAGAGCAGCCTAATGTGGAGCAGTGCAGCAAAGTTAAAGAGCTAACAGTTCTTGCATGTGTCCTGTTCTTTCTGCAGACATAATGCATTTTCTGCAATGACATTTCAGATCACTGCATGTTCTGCCTTGGCATTCCAAAGAAATACAAGTCACCCGGTGAGTTACTGGGGAAGGGCAGTAGATAAGGTCACACAGTAGCCTTCCCAAAATTCTACCTTAGGCTCCACAATGTTTATTTTTCACAATCGAGCAATCATTACACCTAGCTGTGTGTATTCAGAAGCTTTTTTAGCTGCCAAATGCAGAAGACGACGGCCACTCGCACCCTTTGGATTTTTGTCAGAGCTGGAACTCTTCTTGTGAAAGGTCAATACACCAAGAGTTGGATTTGCACAGATCTTAGTGTGTTGTACTTTCACAAGAATAAATCCGGCTCCGAAAAGAGCTGAAGGCCGCGAGTGGACTCCTTTTTCTGCATTCAACAGCTTCCTTAGCACACGTCTAATTACATACTCTTGGATGTCAATAACAAACAATTCATGGATTTGACCCCTTTAGCTGCTATTTACGAAAGCAGTGATTTCTCTATGCACTGACTACCAGTAACACATACACAGCATTGATTTCCCTATGCACTGACTTCCAGTAACACATACACAGCCGTGATTTCACTCTGCACTGACTTCCAGTAACACATACACAGCCGTGATTTCACTCTGCACTGACTTCCAGTAACACATACACAGCCGTGATTTCACTCTGCACTGACTACCAGTAACACATACACAGCCGTGATTTCACTCTGCACTGACTACCAGTAACACATACACAGCCGTGATTTCACTCTGCACTGACTACCAGTAACACATACACAGCCGTGATTTCACTCTGCACTGACTTCCAGTAACACATACACAGCCGTGATTTCACTCTGCACTGACTACCAGTAACACATACACAGCCGTGATTTCACTCTGCACTGACTACCAGTAACACATACACAGCCGTGATTTCACTCTGCACTGACTACCAGTAACACATACACAGCCGTGATTTCACTCTGCACTGACTTCCAGTAACACATAGAGCCGTGATTTCACTCTGCACTGACTTCCAGTAACACATACACAGCCGTGATTTCACTCTGCACTGACTTCCAGTAACACATACACAGCCGTTATTTCACTCTGCACTGACTACCAGTAACACATAAACAGCCGTGATTTCACTCTGCACTGACTTCCAGTAACACATACACAGCCGTGATTTCCCTATGCACTGACTACCAGTAACACATACACAGCCGTGATTTCACTCTGCACTGAGTTCCAGTAACACATACACAGCCTTGATTTCACTCTGCACTGACTTCCAGTAACACATACACAGCCGTGATTTCACTCTGCACTGACTACCAGTAACACATACACAGCCGTAATTTCACTCTGCACTGACTACCAGTAACACATACACAGCCGTGATTTCACTCTGCACTGACTTCCAGTAACACATACACAGCCTTGATTTCACTCTGCACTGACTTCCAGTAACACATACACAGCCGTGATTTCACTCTGCACTGACTTCCAGTAACACATACACAGCCTTGATTTCACTCTGCACTAACTTCCAGTAACACATACACAGCCGTAATTTCACTCTGCACTAACTTCCAGTAACACATACACAGCCTTGATTTCACTCTGCACTGACTTCCAGTAACACATACACAGCCTTGATTTCACTCTGCACTGACTTCCAGTAACACATACACAGCCGTGATTTCACTCTGCACTGACTTCCAGTAACACATACACAGCCGTGATTTCACTCTGCACTGACTACCAGTAACACATACACAGCCATGATTTCACTCTGCACTGACTACCAGTAACACAAACAGAGCCGTGATTTCACTCTGCACTGACTACCAGTAACACATACACAGCAGTGATTTGATACTTTTCTCCTTGACTGCCAGTAAGAAATGCAGTACTGTGATTTGACCCCCCCTCCTTGTCGGTTTATAACACAGAGCAGTGATTTCACCTTAGCTGCCAGTAACAAACACAGAGGAGTGATTTAACCCCAATAACACAATACTTTTTTAAGCTCACTTCACTGCAATTAGCAGACAGCAGTTATTTATCCATTTGTACTAGAGTGGACAGTGTACAGTAATTATTTTTCTATCCTTTAAAGGGACACTAAAGTCAAAATTAAACCTTTAATGATTCAGATAGAGCAGCAATTTTAAACAACTTTCCAATTTACTTCCATTAACAAGATGTGCACAGTCTTTTTATATTTACACTTTTTGAGTCACCAGCTCCTACTGAGCCTGTGCAAGAATTCACAGAATATACGTTTTTGCATTTGTGATTGGCTGATGGCTATCACATGATACAGGGGGAGTGGAAACAGACATAACTGAAATTTGTCAGAAAAAAATGTACTACTCATTTGAAGTTCAGAATAAGTGTTATTGCTTTATCTTTGTATCATGCATTTGTTGATTATGCAAGTCTACTGTTTTTATTGGTCCTTTAATGAACTCACATTTATCCATTTTGGGGTGTATTGAAATATTTACAGATAACTCATTTAACTTGATTTTGTTATCTGAAACAATTTGCTGGTTGTATCCCCATCTAAATTGAAAATTAAAATACGTAAGAAAAAAATCACGCTCTCAGTGGGGTACTAGACAGAGAGGTAAGAGAATAATCATTATCCATTGTTTTGGTCCCCTCTGTGGTGTCACTGTGTATAGAGAGGATTTTGTGTAACACAGTAAACATAGAAAGATAAGATAGTGTAGTGTGTTCTCCCTGCAAGCTCAGTCCTTTTCTTTGGGTTGTGCTTCAATAAAAAATTTTACTGTTGCCTATCAAAGGACTGGACATTTAAGTGTCAAGTTTTGTTTTAAACAGATTTTATTGGGCAGCTGGGGAAACACCTGACTGTGAAGATGAATACTGGCATTCCGATTCCATACACAAAAAGCTCACCAAAAAGCATTCTAGTTAATATTTAGCTATTTTTTAGGATACGCAATCTATTTAAAAGAAGAAAATTTAATATCCATCCTGTTGAGTCACCGCATCCTTCTGTACATACTTTATACACATGCAAAGATAAAAGGGTCACTATTGAGAGCCTTTGTCAGATGGCAAAACAAATATTTGTTCTACCATTTGACAAATGCTCATTAAAGGGACACTGAACCCAATTTTTTTCTATCATGATTCAGATAGAGCAAGCAATATTAGGCAACTTTCTAATTTACTCCTATTATCAGTTTTTCTTTGTTCTCTTGCTATCTTTATTTGAAAATTATGAATGTAAATCTTAGCAGCCAGCCCATTTTCGGTTCAGCACCATGGATAGCGCTTGCTTATTGGAGGCTGACATTTAGCCACCAATAAGCAAGCATAACCAGGTTCTCAACCAAAAATGGGCCGGCTCTTATGCATCACATTCCTGCTTTTTAAATAAAGATAGCAAGAGAACAAAGGACAATTGACAATAGGAGTAAATTAGAAAGTTGCTTAAAATTGCATGCTCTATCTGAATCATTAAAGAAAACAACATGTGTTTAGTGTCCCTTTAAGTGAGCTAAACATCTGTTTTTTCATTATATAACTATACAATTAAAAAGACATAACAACACTACAGATACCATTAAAGGGACAGTGTACTAAGATTGTTTTTCTCTTCTTTAAATGTATTCTCAGTGATATATTTGGATGCTGGAGCATATTGTTTACAAATAGCTCCTTTAACTTTAAAAACTAAGACATAGCTCCAGCATAGGGGTCTGAAAATGACTCTGAAGCAAAGGGGTTAAAGAGCATCATATAATAATAGTCTTTTGGTGAAGAAGAGAATTTTTAAACTGTTAGGGTAGGTAAGGTTTTAGTATTCAATGTCTTAAACACAATTCTTCTAGCCATTAATACAGCCGTACCTAATAGTATATCACTCTTTTTTTAAACCCTTAGGCAATTTCAGGAAAAGTATTGGTTCATTGTCAAGTAGGAAATCAATACCACAATTGATTTTAAACCAGTATGCAGTTGATTTCCAATATTTTATTAGGTGGGGACAGCGCCATAATAAGTGTATCAGATCAGGGTTCACTCTTTAGCATTTAAGGCAAATGTTTGCTGTCTGTGGTACCCATTTTTGGTATAATTTAGGGGTTATATAGTCTTGATGCAACAACCTAGTGTGGGAGTCTCTTAAGTCTAGAGACAATGTAACTTTGAGTAGGGTTTTTATACTAGACTGGATTAAATGGCGTTACTACTAACTCGTCCATTGAAATGGACCAATTCTCAGATATCTTTGCAATAGTAGAAGTATTTATAGATTCTAGTAACAGTCTATATATTGGATAGATAGTGTGTATTCCCTGGGTGACCAGTGAAACTAGTTGAGTTATAGGTTGTGTCTGTTGGAGAAAGTCCCCTGTCTTTAATACGTCTGTCACATAGTGTCGTGCTTGAAGATATACATACAAAATTATCTGTGTGGTGTAGGGAGTATTGTGTTTGTAAGGTCCTAAAACTTTTATTCGAATTGTCAGATTCATTGAGAATGTGCTGAATGTTTTGTAGTCCTTTTTGATGCCATATCTCAAAAGGCTGAGTAGTGATACCAGCAACAAAATTGGGGTTCCCCTGAAATGACAAATATTTAGTACAGGTTTGCGGAATTTTAAGCCATCTACAAAGTGAACTCCAAGCTTTCAAAGGTTCTGTTATTAAAAGCATATCACCTATACTACTTGAATCTGTTGTGGAGTTAAGTGAGGTAGTACTGCTAGTGAGCAAGGTTTAATTTGTTCTTCCTCCAGAGTTTTAAAAGTGAAATGGTATTGTTGACTTAACCAGTCCAATACAAATTTTGAGAGGGCTGCCCAATAATATCATTATCATCAAATTTGCTATGTTCTATTGGTATTCTTTGTAAAATGCTAAACCGGAGTAGGCTCATATGCTAATTTCTAAGCCCTTGAAGGCCGCCTATTATCTCAGTGGATTTTGACAGTTTTTCACAGCTAGACAGTGCTAGTTCATATGTGCCATATAAATATCATTGTGCTCTAAGTTATTTTTGAGTCAGCAGTAGCAGGGATTGGCTAAAATGTAAGTGTGTCAAAAAAACTGAAATAAGGGTTCAGTCTGCAGAGGCCTAGATACAAGGAAATCACAGAGGTAAAAAGTATATTAATATAACTGTGTTGATTATGCAAAACTGGGGAATGGGTAATAATAGGGATTATCTAATCTTTTAAGCAATAAACAATTCTGGAATAGACTGTCCCTTTAAGCTAATATTCTAGTATCAGTTGAACACTTCCAACTAATCTTCAATGTTTTAAGGGCTTTATCTATTTAGGCAGGAAGTACACATCAATCAATAAGCATGAACAGGAAGTGAATATTAACCAATGGGGACTAGCAGGAAGTACACAACTGAGACATCTGTTTTTGTTACAATCTAAAAAACATAAAATCATGCTTACCTGATAATTTCATTTTCTTCTGAAGGGAAGAATCCACAGCTGCATTCATTACTTGGGAAATACAGAACCTGACCACCAGGAGGAGGCAAAGACACCCCAGCCAAAGGCCCAAATACCTCCCCCACTTCCCTCATTCCCCAGTTATTCTGCAGAGGGAACAAGGAACAGTAGGAGAAACATTCAGGGTGAAAAAAGGTGCCAGAAGAACAAAAAATTACAGCCGCGTCATAGATAAAAACACGGGTGGGAGCTGTGAATTCTTCCCTTCAGAAGAAAATGAAATTATCATCAGGTAAGCATAATTTATGTTTTTCTTCTTGAAAAGGGAAGAGTCCACAGCTGCAATCATAACTTTTGGGAAAAGAATACCCAAGCTAGTGGATACTGAATGCAAACGGGTGGGTACAAAAGGCGGCCCTTCGAAAGGCACCACAGCCTGATAACGCGACACCCTAAAAATATAGACGACACAGGTGAAAACCCGAAGCCCAGTTAACTGCCCATTAGTTACACCGCCGGCAAAGCCAAACTCAGTCCCAGAGTCCGTCAAGCCCAAACAACCTCTGAGGAGTCAGCCCTGTGGATCACGACTCCCATGAAGGTACCTGGCCAAGACAAGAACCGTTATCTGCCCCCAAAATGAAAACAGATTCTCATGAAAAATCCAAAAGATTATTCCACTCTGCAGAACATAGAACAACCCATGGTTGTCATACAATAGCAACGCCCAGGGAGGTGAACTCCCTAGAGCACAAGGACCAAAGAAAAGAGATCCATACACAAGGAAACATGACTCGAGGAACAACCTCATATCCCTGACCCTGTACCATACCTGAAGGTACTCTAGGAAAACCATGAGTTCCGCGTTGCCCCAAATTAGATCTACAAGCTAGACAGCAGAATAGGATAACTATGCCAGCAGCAAGTAAAGAGCCTTTTAAAAAGAACACCAACCGTCTGAACACGAACTCTCAATAACCAGCTTCCAGGTAGAAAGCTGACTCACTGTTGCTAAAACCAAACACCGAAAGGCGTTTCAAGGCTTGCTAAAACCCAGTCAAAGTGCAATTAGCTGTAGCTGGTTACACCCACAAAAGGTGCAATAGCAGTAGCTGGATTCAACTGCAAACCTTCCAAGGGCTCACCGCCCTCCAAATATCGGGCTCCAAGGAGTGACCCTTCCCAGCACCGAACGCCAGTGAGAAAGAGGAGGACATCCAAGACCTCTCACAAAGGAGAGAACCAACGAAAACGGTCAACCCTAAATAGGAGTAATCAAACCCCAATCTTCCCTCTAGGATAATGGTCCCAGCCCAAGGCTAGTCAAGACCAAAGTCCCAAAGTTCCAGAAGAGAAAGGATGGGTCAACGTAGAAACAAAGCCCCCGATTAGACCGATGACCGTTACTACAAACGGTATGCTACCATGAGTCAGAATAGACATTGTGCTCGGGTACAAAACCCCCTACACGGCTGTCTTCTCTAAAAACAAGGAACACTTCTCAAAGGAAGGAGGCCCTCAGACTCTCAGCATCCATATATCAGAATCCAACATATAGCGGGAGCCCCATAGGGATCAAACCCTCAGCCTCCCGCTGCAGGAACAGAGGAACAAGTCACTACATCGCATTTCCCCTTCCAGGATTCTGGAACACAAAAAGGGAAAAGACCCTTATAAGGCAAGACACCAGGACCCATAGGTCGCTCTAAATACTAAGGTAACTCCGAACCCGGAGATCCCTACCCCCGCTCTAGAGGAGAACGGATTAAATGATGGAAAACTACCCTACCATACAGACGAGACCCCTCGGCCATATCTTCCACCCAGGTGAAGATACCTGGAGTCTACAGGAACAGCGTCAATGCGCCAGAAAACCAGTAGGAACCGTCAGAACGACTTAAAGCCTAAGCCACAAAATGAGGCATCTCTCACAGAGCCCCAGTCTCTACGGAGAGAGGCCCGCTGGACCACAAACATCTATTGTGAGGTCGAACTGTCCACACCCATCCATGGAGAGACACGGACCTAGGTCAGGGTCCTCAAAAAAGGAATCAATCGAAGATCCAACTTCCAGAGGAACCCTAAGCTGCCTCCTGCAAAGAGGAACGCACCCCTAAAGTCTGTAGACTTGGTGATCTAGCAATAGCCTCAAACCCAAGAGCGACAAAGGACCAGATTCAGCACCCAGGGAACTTGGATCGCAAAAAATCTTGCCTGGTATAAGGACACTCTAGAACTGCCCAAGGTCCAAGAAAATTCGTCCAGAAGGATCGATAAATGAACTAGATAAGATAATTCTATTATTCATCAAGTGCGCACTTCCGAGAAAGTGCCCACGCGACCTAAATCGCAAGTAGCGGTTCCAGAGAAGAACGTTCATAAAAACGAAAATCTAACAGACATGAGCTTAAGAAAAAACTAAATTAAACACATCCATCCGGATCTATAAATAAAATTAAGGCAGCACCCATCGGGTGAACACCCAAGGTGAATGAGGACAACAACGGAACCAGCCGCCCAAAGTTAATGAGGGCAACAACGGGACCAGCTGATTAAAAGCCCCATTCACCCGAGCTCAGTACTGGAACCGAAAACCATAAAGAAAAAGAAAAAACGGCTACGTTAAGGAGATTGGCTTTAGCCCCATACGTCATATCCATTTTGCCATCCAGCTTCTAAGGCCTCAGATCCCTTGACCCGCTAGGACTGGGATCCTCCAACATTGCCAAAACATGTCCTAAAAGAACACGAAGGCGAGCCAGCCTATAAGGCAAAATCATCCCTCACCGGATCAACTGAAGACCCTGGTTCCGAGATAGTCTCAGGTGCCAACGCTTCCCCAGTAGGCCGAACTGAATCGGGCAATCCCAAGTTCGACGGGCCCTAAGATGAAAAGAGCCCGCAGCTGCATTAATTACTTTTGGGAATTCAGAACCTGGCCACCAGGAGGAGGCAAAGACACCCCAGCCAAAAGGCTTAAATACCTCCCCCACTTCCCTCATCCCCCAGTCATTCTGCCGAGGGAACAAGGAACAGTAGAAGAAATATCAGGGTGAAAAGGTGCCAGAAGAACAAAAATAACAGATGTCCCACAGAAAAATACGGGCGGGGAGTTGTGGACTCTTTCCATGTAAATAAAAGAAAATTATCAGGTAAGCATAATTTAAGTTTTTCTTCATAAATGGAAAGAGTCCACAGCTGCATTCATTATTTTTGGGAAAACGATACACAAGCTATAGGACGACACTGAATGCAAAAACAGGAGGGTACAAGAGGCGGCCCAATCTGAGGGCACTAAGCCTGAAAACCCCTACCCAACAACATCCCGCTTCGTCCGAAGCCGAGAACAACTTTGAAAAAAAGGAAGAGGCCCAAGGACACTGACCGCAGATAGTCCACAAGCCTTGCTAGAGACTGCAGGAACTAGACTCGACTGAGTCAACAGCCTCCAGGAGACACCGTTGCACAGCAGTCGGTCTCCAAACAACACACCCCTTACTAAAGACAGGGAACAAGCTACCATATTCTTTCACAAATAAGAAAAAACACAGAGAAAACATGAATGTACTTGTAAAGCGCGGCTAATCTCCCTTAAGGGACTCAAGGCGCTGCTTATCTTAACCTCGAAAGGAGGAAGGCTGAGTAGACCTCGCCGGGGATCGAACTTGCAACCCTCGGTTTGCTAAAGTGCAGAGTATATAACTAGATAAACAGCAGGCAAAAATAACAAAAACAATATAATCTTTAGCCAAGCTGGTGTCTAAAAGAGACGCCAACAGTAGATGTATTTACTAGTGGAATATCTATCTATCTATATATCTATATATATATCTATATATATATATATATATAAATATAGAAATGGTATAATATACCTTTGACAGATGTACAGCAAGTTTTTCACAGATCTAGATAGGAATCTGTACTGAAATATACATAGATAACAGATATCAAATGTAAAGAATATATAACAAGATGTTACATTTCAATTGGGGAAACCATATGTTGCATATAACTCACATGACCTAACAATTCTCAAACAGCAAAGGTCAAAATAGTAAGCAATAGGTATATATATATATATATATATATATATATATGTGATAAAAACGTCATTCAGAAGTAATAATGATAAAGAGTAATGTCCTGATAAACTTATCCGAACACGAGTCCTCGACTTCAGGCAGCTCTTCTAATATGTCACGCCACAACACAAAATAGATAGATCTAAAACACAAAAGGTAGAGGGTGCCACATAGTGCAGATCAGGCAGGTAAACAGATGATATAGGTGCAATGAAATCCTACTCACGTGATAGAAAGCACAAATGCTGTTAATCTCAAATAGGGGGAGTGGTTATAGTCGACAGAGTCATCAACACATAGGAAACCCAATCGTATTAGAGGACGTCACTAAAATCATGATGTATGTCTCCCATAAAAATCACTACTATCCATCGTAGATCTAGACAATTTTTCTGCTTATTGTACATCGAAAAACGGATAAAGACTGGAATATAAATAAATGTATCTATAGGATATTTAATCAAATATGATCGTGTTTTGAAAGTGCAGAGTAGCCACAGCGCATTAGTATGCTGAGCTAGCTGTCCAGCTAGCATAAGGAACTCCAGACCAACAGAGACCCACCAGTCTAATAGAAAGAAGGGGAGGCAACTCCCAGAACCCAGAAAAACAGAAACCTCGGGATAAGGCCTGGGAGTCTGAAACAGAGAAGATCTTCCCCTAAATACAGTGTAACCGCACTCTAAAAAGCAACTGAAGACGAAGGTCCCCAAGTCGCAGAAAGGTAGCTCAGAATACCAAAATATTCAGAAACGAAACCTTGTGCAGCAAGCTCAGATAGGTCTGGCAAACAACACCTAAAGCAAAAACACTGCACGCTGCAGTCATCTATAAATGCCTCTGAAACTTAAATACTTGCAGGACAAGCAGAAAGCAGCTAAAGATAGGATCCTTCAGATTGCAAAGTACCAACTAACTAGCAGATAACATTGCAGGCTATGTAAGAGCCGCCAGTCCTTCCCACAAATCTTGAACATGGAGAAAGAAGAAACCTCAAGAGGCTTACCGTACCTCGAATGCTCCAAGGACAAATTTAGCAGAGCAACAGATCTCAGATCCTGCTCCAACACTGGACCAGCCCAAGCGACAGACATGTCTGATATACAGGGGGGGACAGAAAGACCCCAACCTCAAGCCCCCAGGAAATGGAAAGAAAAGGGGGGGGACTCACCCACCCCAACAGAGCTCGGATGCCAAACCAATCCGCTCCTCCAAAATAAGGCACTCCCAAGGAGAACCCCCTGGGACCTGAAACAGAGAAAAGTGCAATAGATCCGTAGGAAGACGTGTCACAGCTTCTTTAGACAGTCTCTAAGTAGAGAGATCAAATTCCAACAGGTGTAACAGAGCCCACAGAGCAGGTGATGCTGCCCCTTACAGAAATAAGCCACCTGATCCAACCTCCTACACACAGGCAGGACAAAGACCCTCCAGAGAGAGTAAACCCTAGCTCAAAAGGAAGAGAAACTATCCCCTCAAAAGGGAAGGGCAAAGATAAGAACAGCGTACATGTCCACAAGACATGAAGCCATAGTATGATCAAAACACAGACCGAATAAAAAAATCATCCAGACACCACTGTTGACCCAACAGAGAAAAAACTCCCCATGAAGAGGAGCACACTCCATCCGAAAGACAAGTCAGGCCTTAAAGTTTATAACCAGTACCCGAAGGTAAATGAACTCTGGCCTTCCTGCTTGCAAGCCCAATGAGCTAGCCCCTATGTCGCAACATAGGGTCCCTGAAAAAACTGGGTCGTCCTGAACCAGTCTACAGGATCATAAGTCTCCAAACATCCAAGAAGGATCCAAGACAAGAACCCTGGACCCAGAATCGTCCTAGAACGAACGACACCCCCAGGGAACAAGATACCCTGTCTGAAGCAATCAGACCTTGCAGGGGATGAAAACCGGGAAAACCGGAGAACGGGGACAGTACTCACTCGTAATTACCAGCCCAAAGGGAGAGAACACCCTTAGCCGGAGGTCAACACCCCACAACAAGGTGCTAGGCCGCGACAAAGTCACGCAATTTCTCTAGAGCCCAAAGGCCCCAAGGGCAACACTAAGGGAAATGACGAGAACAGAGTCACCAGAGAGTAGAAAGAAAGGCTAGTCTCCATAATCCTTTCAGATTAACATTCCAGAGGACCACACCCAAGGGAGAAGAATGCAAAGCACTCCAATCCCAGGCATACAAACATCCCCCAAGCAAAAGCTTGGAAAAAAAGAGACAACACCTCCTATCGCCCCTGATATGGAGACGACTAACTCCAGAAGGAAGACCGAGCCTCACGGCCTTTACTTCCTAATTAATCTACAAGAGGTGAAATGGAGGGCGCCACATAGTGCAGATCAAAACAACTTCAGATAAGATAGCAATAGAACTAATGAATCTTACTCGCAAGGTGTAAAGCACTAATGTGCAGTACAAGCAGTCCAGAACGAGCATATATCAACAGACGCTAGTAGCCAATCATAAGGACTGGAAAGGACGGAGGCATAAACAATAAAAAATAAATAAACAAAACGGATAAGGGAAGGGAATAGGTCAAAGCCCGTGGGTAATGACACTAATGCCCGATCATAGAGACTGGAAGGGAAATGAGATAACGTGTACGATATAATTGTCAAAAAAGGGGATAAGGTCAGATGACCATATGTGGTGGTAACAAGTGATCTAATGTGACAATCATTAATAATAAAACGATACATAAAACTAAATTTAATGAATCTATATTTATAAGTGTACTTAGGGCACCAATGCCCTCATGATATCCTGATATCCAAAAATGAATAGATATAGAATATGAAAATAGTGACAAGTGATAGTGCATAACAAGTAATGGTTCCTATGACAACGGGGGTGTATATGATACAGCCAATAGCCAAGGGATAATACTACTATTCTATCACATAAAAAAAGAGATGGATAGAAGAGAAAATGCATGTGAGGTGGTTAAATAAAATAAATAAAAAGTGCAACCATCCTGTCTGGTGATCAGGACATGTAATCTAATGATAGGAGGGGTATCCCTTGGCTATTTTTTTTTTTGTATCACTGTATTAATTGTCCCTAGGCGCCTCTTACAAGTACCTGGGTGACTGTTCGTGTCACCGGTGTACTAGTTGTTATCACTTCCTAATTAAGCGGCCAAAGCCGCCAGAAAAACCAGACCAGAAAGTTTCTACCCAAAGGAAGAGAACCTCTAAAAGAAAGTCCTAAAGTCCTAAAGTCCTAAAAGGACACTTCCAAAGAGACCATGAAAGGCAAAACCGTAAGAAGGGATGAACTGGACCAGGCGAACCCACGCCTGACAAACCCTGGATAACGGAACACGGACAATATCGTAGGCACATTACCGGGAGGTGCAGATGCGCCAGCGCAAAAGATATGGCCATGCGGAACCGTGTTGTAACCTCTGGTGGGCATAGGCTACACTTCATAGAAGGATAAGTAGTGTTTGGGTTACATGCATGCGTAGTAAGAGTTGGTGGCAGGGAACTTGTCTCGTGGGAAATAGAATCCCCAGAGACGGATGGCTCAGTGGGCACCTGATTCCCCGATCCCAGGGAACAGAGCACTCTAAAACGGCATTCAGAACATAACTGATGGGCATGTATCGCCCGGGCCAATTCATATTCTTCGCAAGAAGTAGAGTCTGAATCAGAGACATCCATCTCCAAAAGATCAGAATCCTCCATAACTGGGACACTGAATAAAAAATGGTCCAATATGAAAAATCTAAACGGCACCCTACACCCCCAATGGTTGGGGCACTCACCACCTCCAGAGAACCAGACACCAGCGTACCAGGATTTCTCCGTCGCCACATGGTCAGGAATGTGGAAATGGAGTCACAAGGTAAACTATGCAGTCCATGCAAAAGTGGGCCCGACCGTAAAGGCCGCGTCACTAGATATAGGCCATTATGTTCCAAAATAGCCATGAGCCGAAACAACACTACACAGTAGCAGACAGAATCACATAACAAACATCATTATAAACCCCCCTGTTCAATAACCCCCCTCAGGAGATATTAACCCATGATTCCTAGATACAAAAAGGAGCCTCACTGAGACCCTATGTTAAAGTTATCCCCGAAAGGTTGTAGCCCCTCTCGGACAAACAGATGTAATTACAATACATCCATGATGAAAGTAAAAGGAAACGATCTTACCAGAATCTACGCCGTGTTGCTTCTGCCATGGACTGGAGAGAAAAAAAGCAGGCAGCAAAACTCATCAACCCTGATTGCTTGTGGAGCTGTTAATATGAGTCGGGATGGTTTCGCAGAAAGACTCTCCCTGCATCTCCGGACTAACTTTCACCCATGCTCTCACAGAGGCTGACAGGACTACCTAAAACTCCAGTCCCATTGCGAAGAGTTATACCCGCATGAGAGACAATCTCGAACTTCCAACACTTCTCTGCCAACCTCCTGTCATTAAAGGCAAAAAATGACAGGGGGATGAGGGAAGTGGGGGAGGTATTTGGGCCTTTGGCTGGGGTGTCTTTGCCTCCTCCTGGTGGTCAGGTTCTGTATTTCCCAAAAGTAATGAATGCAGCTGTGGACTCTTCCCTTTTAAGAAAAAAAAATATATTTCACATCTTTTTTTTTTCATGCAAATAAAAATGTACAAAATTAATTTACACATATTTAGATGGATCTCTTTCATATTCATAATAGAAAACATGTGTGTGCAGTATCTCAAAGTACAGGAGTGAGTTTTATTTCTGTGAATGAGAAATCTGATAACTTATGATAGCCATGTTGTTGTATGTAAAACAAGGTCAAGGACCAAATAATGTCAGTGGTTTTAATACAGAGAGAGAAAAAAAAACTTTGCAGACCAAATGCCAAACAGCTGTTATCATTTACCAGATTTTATATATCAATCTTTAAGCCTGAGTGACCCAACTTGTACTGTAATGACAGTGCTTTATAACAGCAGGAACATCAGTTAGCCCACATCCTTACATTAATGCACAAGATCAAGATTACTTTGTTCCTTATACAGTAGGAATCATAACTGCATAATAAATGCAACTATCATGTAGACATCAATGCTTATTCCTTGCTTGTATTGTGCTGATCTACTTACTGTGTCATGTTTTTTGTTTTTTATAATAAAGCTCATGTCATTTGAGAGAGTAAATCTTAATATACCAAAAAAAAAAAAGGTAGAATAAATTACAGATAAACAGTTCTATAAATAAGAATATATTTTGTTTTATGCAATTTGCTATTGGGGAAAAAAACAACAATTAAAGGGACACTGAACCCAAATTTTTTCTTTCGTGATAGAGCATGCAATTTTTTTTTTATTTTTTTTAAATAACTTTTTATTTGACAGAGTCAGCACATATGAAAATCACAAATCATATTGTATATACCGCGCAGGGCAGGAACAGTAGCAATATTAATCAAGTTGATACAGAAATAATTAACATTTTGCCTCTATAAACAACAACAACAAAAAAATTAGGATCTCAAGCATGACATTGACCAGAAAAACTCCTGCATGGCATATATATATATATATATATATATATATATATATATATATATATATATATATATATATATATATATATAATCCTTAGCTTAACAAGTTTATATCCTTAATTAAACTGTTTAAGAACATTACATTAGAAAAAAGAGAAGAAAAAAAAAATCATACAGCAAATAATGTCTGCCACGCAGGGCAGATGACAGTCAACAGTTAATATCTTAGACAAAATTACGGCAAACTTTGTGACATCAGCCAAAACTTAGACATGCTTAAGACTTTTTGAGCATAATGGATATAACAGTATCTAAGGCTGACTCGTACTTTTTCTTTTCTCATAATAAAATAGAGAAATAAAGTAAAAATAGAAGAAGGGAAAAAAAAGAGAAAAAAAAAACCATCCCTCTCGCCCTCACCCCTGTCCCGATCCTTGTCACACCCTAAAATCCTGGCCTATATTCAGTAGGAACCTCGCTCTCTATAACAGGACACCCAAGATGCTGGAAATTCATCATGAAGTACAAATTCAGCAAAACTATCTGAACTTAAAAATGGCGACAAAATACGTTTTTGAATATTAAGTGTATAAGATTTAATAATAGGTAACCAGTCCGAAATAAATTTCTTTATTTTTTTCTCTTTAGCGGATTTAAGATGGTAGGATTAGAAAATTATTTGATTTTGTATTTCCTGGATAACCAGAGAAAAAGGGGGGGACCGATTTAGAGTTCCAATTTTTTGCTATGAGATGTCTGATTGACAGAATGATAGATACAGCGGTTTTTAATCTTAACTTAGAGTTAGTGATGTGAAAATTCAAGAAAATAATATTATCTAGAGTAAATGATATATTAATACCATAATACTTTTTTAACCAAAAGGATAATTTATTCCATAATTGTCTTAGTTTAGGGCAATAATAAAACATGTGTAATAGATCAGCTTTGAGATATGAACACAGAGGGCAAATGGCAGATTGAGAGCTATACATCTTTGACAACCTTAAAGGGGTTATATAAGATCTATTTATAATTTTAAGGTGTGATTCTTTCCAGCTCGAAGGAATTCGACATTTATTGACTAAAATACAGCTAGCTTTTATTTCATCGACCTCCAAATTTGGACAGTCCCGTGACCAAGAAATCAAAATATCATTAAGATTGAGTAGGTTCTGTTTATTAAGCATTATATCATACATGAGAGAAATTGAGGACAGTCCTACTCGGAACTTCAATATACATTTTTTGGTATCAGACCAAGCTAGGCCTCGATTGAGTTCCCAGCTATGACTACTGACATAATGCCTTAGCTGAAAATAAGCAAACATGTCCTGTCTGAGAAGACCAAATTGTGAGACAAGAGATTCAAAAGAGCAGATATGGCCATCATTCTGGAAAATTTGATATATATTAATGAGTCCTTTATCTGCCCACTTCTTAAAGGCTATCTGAGAGTAACCTGGAGAGAAATCCATTATACCTATTATTGGGAGAGCTTCAGAAAAAGAATAATCCACTCCTGTAAAAGTGCAAAAATTTTGCCAGGCTTTAATAATATTTTGAATAGTTAGGAGGCCTTTAATATTATAAGGTAGGTCCTTAAATGAGTGATGCAGACTAGCTTTAATAGAAAAGGGGGATACCATAACATTTTCCATAGCTGAAGTAGAGAAGATGTTAGTGTCGGCTAACCAGTCTATAGCAATTTTAGCTAGACAGACAATATTATAGAATTGAATATTTGGTAATGCAAGACCAGCTGAGTGGCGAGAATGTATTAATTTTTTTAAGCGAGATACGAGAATTTGTTTTTCCAGATAAATCTGGAAAAGATAGAATATAATTTGCGTTGATCCGAGGTTGAGATAAAAAGTGGTAAATTCTGTAGGGGATATAACAGACGAGGGAATATGATGGTCTTGATAAGACTAACGTGAGCTGAAATTGACAAGGGCAGCAAGATCCAGGATTCTAAGTCATTTTCGATTTTCCTAATAAGAGGAGGAATATTTAGTTTATACCATTGCTTTGGATTGGGATGCATGTGGATACCTAGGTATTTAAATGTTTCCGCTAGTTTAAAAGGGAAGTTATACTTGGTAGAGCTAACCTTTTTAATCCACATTAGTTCACTTTTCTTAGAGTTAATTTTATAGCCGGAGAAGGAGCTAAACATTTTTAGGCTATCTAAAACTATAGGAATTTCCTGGCCAGGATTCCCTAAAAATAGTAATAAATCATCTGCATATATAAGCAATTTTAAATTTTGTGCTCCAAATCTAATACCGTTGATTGCATCTCTTAGCCATATGGCTAGCGGCTCTAAAGCAATATTAAATAAAAAGGGCGACAGAGGACAACCCTGTCTTGTGCTTCTGCCTAATATCAGAGGTGAAGATAAGTTAGAATTAACTAGAAGAAATGAGATAGGGTTTCTATAGATATTGTGAATAAAATGGGTAAATTGATTCCCAAAACCAAATTCTTCAAGGGCTCTGAATAAATGCTTCCATATTATCACATCAAATGCTTTTTCGGCATCAAGACTAATTAAGGCTGAATCTTGCAGACATTGCCTCTGATGGGCTTGAACACTACTATGAATATAATCTATGCAAGTTAAGACCTTGCAAATATTTTTGAAGAATTCCTAGTACACATAAAACCCGTTTGATCAGGATGAATTATCTTATCAAAAGAGATTGAAAGCCTAGATGCTAAAATAGAGGTTAAAATTTTATAATCTGTATTTAGAACAGAAATAGGTCTATAGGACGCAGGATCCTACGGGTCTTTGTCTTTTTTAAGAATTAGAGAGATATTGGCTGCTGAAAAATATTTCGACATCTGTTGACCATTAATGAAATAATTGTTAAAAAGTTTTTCCAGGGTCTCTATAATCTCTTCCAACAGTATATTGAAAAATTCTGCTGGAAGGCCATCGGGGCCAGCCGCCTTATTTAATTTGTTTTTTTCTATAGCTTTCCTTATTTCATCTCGAGATATAGGAGCATTTAATACCAATAAATCTGTATCAAGCATTTTTGGCAGCTTAATCTTCGACTAAAACATTTCTTCCTGTGCTATATCTGTTTCAATTCTAAAATATAATTGCTGATAATATGAGTGGAAGAAATTACTGATTTCTTGAGGATCTAGATATTTTTTATTGCCTTCTCTCAAAGATAGAATATAATTTTTTTTTTTCCTATTCCTAGTTAGTTTAGCCAAAAATTTGGCTGAACAGCTATGAAAACTTTTATAATGGAGATTATTCTTTATTTCTTCCTCTTGTATTTTTTGCTTAATTGCTATATCTCTTTCCTGTCTAGTTGCTATATATTTGTTCCAATTTTGGTCATTGCGTTCAGGGTTATATCTTTTATAGGCACTTTTGACTTGATTGGCTAGAGCTCTCTCTTGGTCAACAGCTTTCTTTTTTAACGCACACATATAGGCTTTTATCTCTCCTCTTAAGACAGCCTTCTCCGTTTCCCAAAATATTTAAATTTTACTAAAGTAAGCTATGTTATTAGTACAATAGTCTCTCCACACCTGCCTCAGCCATAGAGAAAATTTAGCGTTATTATAAAGATATCTAGGAAAGTATAGTGTCTGGTTATTACAATGACTCCGTGATAAAGAGGGTAAAAGTATTGAGATACTAGCATGGTCTGATAAAACAATGTCATTAATCTGGGGGACTACTTTAAAGATAGATAATGATTCCGAAATTAAAATATAGTCTATTCTAGAGAAAGTTTTGTAAGTTTTAGATTCACACGTAAAGACCCGGGACTCTGGATTCTTGATTCTCCATATATCAATAAGTTTCACCACATAGCAAAAAGATTTGAAAAAATTTAGCTTGTCTATCATATTCTCTCTTATTCCTACTATCGAATCTGTCAAGTTCCGTACAGAGGGACATATTTAAATCACCAGCAATTATCATGTGTTGGTTAATAAAAGGGAACATTTTGGACTGAATTATTCTCCAAAATTTAGGAGAAAACTTATTCGGAGCATAGATATTACAGAGCATGCAATTTTCTTTCTATTCTAATTTACTCCTATTATTATTTTTTCTTATTATTTTTTCTTCATTCTCTTGCTATCTTTATTTGAAAAAGAAGGCATCTAAGCTTTTTTGGGGTTCAGATCTCTGGAATGCACTTTTCTATTGGTGGATGAATGTATCCACCAATCAGCAAGGACAACCCAGGTTGTTCACGAAAAATGGGCCGGCATCTAAACTTACATTCTTGCTTTTCAACTAAAGATACCAAGAGAATGAAGAAAATTTGATAATAGGAGTAAATTAGAAAGTTGCTTACAATGTCATGCTCTATCTGAATCACAAAAGATAAAAATTGGGTTTAGTGTCCCTTTAAGCCAGTAACACATTTTTGGGAGCTACCTGATATGGTCTTTGTATTTAAAAAAATAAAAGAACCCAGAGGTGCTATTCTATATAGTGAGAAATGGTAATACATAAGCACATATCGGCTTCCTTGCATGCTATCCTAAATACCCATAGGGTTAACAAATGTAGACAACTGAAACAAATTTATTATTTTTTTGTTTTTCCTGTTTACTGCAATGCTTTGTTCAGCTATTTGATAATTCTCAAGCTATATATAAGATACATGATTTCTAATACACGACTAAACCGGTTCTTGCCTAGGACATTTACCTGATATCGACACACAAAGTAGTCAAGTGCTACTCAGAAGACCCTAGATGAAGGACTCATAAAATTTGCAATATGTTCAACTTTGCCAAGTCCAGAGACTGTCAGATGACTAATTTGCTAATATATATATATACACACACAGTCTTCATCTGACCATCTCAGTTTGCCTAATAGGTTGGTAGGTCGAACATAGCAATTGGAACATAGTGTGTCCTACTGAAATTATGGCTGCTATTGATAACTGGGAGTGAGAGGTTCATCGTCTTCTACAGCAGTTCTTTTTTTAATTTAATATACAACTGAGCCAGACCCTACCGAATATTACTCTTCTGCAACCTCTACAATAATGGAGGAGTTACAAACTGGGGAGTATTGCCTTACCGTAAGTGATGAGGAGCCTGAAGCCGGAGATAATGAGATTAGCAATTTGGCTATTTTGTCAAGCTCATCTGAGGTCCCTAGGCAGCTTCAGATCCCCTTAGATAAATTTATCATCACTGTGGAGCCTATGAAGGCATGTTTCTTTAAAAAGTGGTCTGCAAAATAACTTTGCGACAAGCTATTGCAGAGAAGACCTGAAAACAACTGAGGAAGCTACTAATGAGTCTGGGGAAACCAGGCAGCTTTATGCCCCCTCCTGGGGTGTTCACTCCTTGACAGCGGGTAGCTTCGGTATAAGAAAATTTAGGGCTGCTATTTGTACATTTTCCCTGGCCCTGGACGGAGAGAAGTCTGAGGAAGATCTGCTTTCTCATTCACAAAAATGACTCTCTTACAGCTAAACAACCCAAGTTGATCCAGCTGCAGTTGGCGGACCCTGCATCGATGCGGTACAGAGAAGGTGTCGGCTGAGAACTTAAAGGGACATGAAACCCCAAAAATTTTCTTTAATGATTTAGATAGAGAATACAATTTTAAACTTTCTAATTTACTTCTATTATTTAATTTCCTTCCTTCTTTTGTTATCCTTTGCTGAAAGGTTTATCTAGGCAAGTTCATGAGCAGCAAAGAACCTAGGTTCTAGCTGCTGATTGGTCACTGCATATAAATACCGATTTTCATTGGCTCACCCATGTGTTTAGTTAGAAACCAGTAGTGCATTGCTGCTCCTACAACAAATGATACCATGATATTAAAAAAATTCGATAATAAAAGTAAATTAGAAAGTTGTTTAAAATTGTATTCTCTGTCTGAATCATTAAAGAAAAATTTGGAGTTTCATGTCCCTTTAATTTAATATTAGGCAATAAGGTTTTTTGCATTTGTTGAGATCTATACTATGCTAGATTTAATGATGGTTGAGTACTGAATCCCTTATTTAGCAATGGGTGTATAGAGTCATAGTATCAGATGTGTTCATATCCTTTACTGTATTTGTGGTAATTTTAATAGAAGATACGGAGTTAATTATGGAGGCTATACCTGTGTATTATATGTTGTTGCAGTACCCTGCTGCATTCACTGTTGTTGTATAAATACAATTCCTGTGCTATCTATAAGTCTTTGGTCAGTATATCAGTTGAGAACCCTTAGCACCGTCTTTCGGATTTACATTGGGTTACAGAGGTTTATTGACTTTTCATATGATTACAGCGTGCAGCTAGTTTCAAACTAGGGCTTCACATGCTCACTTCCCATACGAATCATATCTACATATCTTTACTTGTAAACTAGTGGTGAGGTAACTTTAGCTTGAGAAACTTGGGAAATAGACGCTGTCTTTTATTCATACAGAAAGGATTGAGTGTAATATAAGCCACTAAATATTCACAATTCAAGGAACTGGTGCAATGATTATTGATGATCAAGTTACATTTTTAACTCTAATCTTGTAATGTTAACTGTTCCCAATATTGCTGAGAATTTTTGATTATTTATACTATATTTGATGTCCCGTGTTTATTGGGCATTTGATTTGCCTATACTATAAGCAGTGCAAGCAATATTTCTTATGTACGATTACTTTTAAATTGAGTATGGGTAAGCAGTTCTGATTTTATGTAAACAAGGAGTTGAGCAATAAGATCATCACAGTTTATGGGGTCCAAAAGTGGTGCTTCTTTATATTATCCTCCTGTTAATTATTATTGTCATGAGTAAGAAGTCCAAAAGTGTCTACAACTGCATTGGGAGGTTAAGAGGAATTCCTTTTGTTAACTCTGGCTACTTGTTATATTATTGTTGGATATTGTCACATATACTAATGATCCCCAAGGCAGAACATGCAGTGATCTGATATGTCATCGCAGAAAATGCAGTATGTCTGCAGAAAGAACAGGGCACATGCAGGAACTGTTACTGCTTTAACTTTGCAGCACTGCTCCACATCAGGCTGTTCTCTTCAAAAAGAGCTTTGCTCTGGCAGCACTGTGTAAGTTTTTCCTTAACACAGCGCATCCACAGCAAAGTGCTGTTTAAAGTGAAAAGTCAAATATGCAGTATTGACTGGCTCTACAGTGTTGACTGGCTCTCAGCCCCCTAACTTTTCCCAGTCGGCAAAGGTGTGTTTTCTGAGTGACATTCTTATAAGCAATGCACCTTTTTTATTACTACATTTCTATGCTAGATCAAAAGAAAAGGAAACACATGTCAAGAGACATTTTGCAATTTTTATTTTTTTGTCTGCAGCTAATTTGCAATCTGATTTTCAACTGCTGCAATATATTATAAAACTTTTACAATTGCTTTATTCTCCAGTTAATCAACACATTGCAACTGAATTGGTGCTTTAGTTTTACTGCCTAATCTAAAATTGAATTTTATTTTAAAATAACTTGCAGAAAAATGTTTTAAAAAATCTCATCGCAGAAAGTGTAAAAAACCTCTGCCTCTGGGCTAATGATTGTACAATTGTATGTCCTATGTATCTGTATACTCAATAAGAAGATTCAAACACTGATTCACGTTTATATCCTTTTGTTGATTTTATTGTAATTTGCAATTGTTTATATTGTAATTGGTATCGCATTTATTATTATTATTATCACTTTTTTGTTTGTGATCACTTTTGTGCTTTTATTTGTATGATTATTTTATTAAAAAATAAAAATTTGGAGTTGCTGTCCCGTTTAGTTCCTGATTTATGATCTGTAATTAATTTATGCAAATGTATGCTCATGATCAGTAATCTTGAGGGAAAAGCGGCATTGTCAATTTATCCTTTGTTAGATTATGCTGGAAATGTTTATGAAATCTGTTTAATAGAACTTTATACTTTCAGTGAGCTGAATAGCTTGAAGTAAAAAACTTCACAATATTCTCTCCCCTGTTGCTTTTGTGTAGGTGTAATGTACAGCACTGAATAGAAGCCAAAACACTGCACAGGTAAATCTGCCACCTCATTAGAAGTGTCTGCAACACTTCGCAATTAGATGGGATTAAGGAGGGTGGGGGGGTGAAATCAGACTTCTTATATAGAGAAAATCACTAGGGTTCATTAAATATTAATCTTGGAAATATGAAATAGGGTCACAAAAAGAAAAAGAAAAACAAGAATAGGAAATGCTTTAACTATTCCTCATTAAAAAGATAAAATAAAGAACTGCCTCTATTTTTGGTACCTCTGTATTACATAATGCAAACATAGCTATGGAAATAAATAAAATATAAAAAAAAAACACAAATAAATATATTTACTGCATTGTGAAACAAAAGTGTCTGTGTTTTATGTGTTTATATATATATATATATATACTATGCAAAAAAGGCAGCACTCACTGGTCATTTATAAGTAAAATTTAGCTTTTAATAATACAAAAAGTTAAAATCTTGGGAAAAACTTGACATTTTGATGCCTAACTGGCATCTTTTTCAAATGTCCTAAAAGGAAAATCCAAAGTGGTCACACCAGCTATGTGGTGTTCCCCGTGAGAGCACATATATATATATATACACACATATATATATATATATATATATATATATATATATATATATATACACACATATATATATATATATATATATACACATACATACATACATACGTGTGTGTATGTATGTGTGTGTATGTATATATATATATATATATATATATATATATATATATATATATGTATGTGTGTGTATGTATGTGTGTGTGTATGTATATATATATATATATATATATATATATATATATATATATATGTATGTGTGTGTATGTATGTGTGTGTGTATATATATATATATATATATATATATATATATGTATGTGTGTGTATATATATATATATATATATATATATATATATATATATATATATATATATATATATATATATATATATATCCATATATCTATATATCCATGTGTTACCTATTAAAAGAATATCACTAAATATTACACCTTTTGATACCATAAACACTAAGAAAAAAAAAATCAACAAAATACAAGATGTACATTGCACCTTCTCATAACATCACTGCCGGGCCACCCAAAGCCCCTCTTGCCCCCGGCCCAAAATGCAGGCCTGGTCTATGGTTTATCTATTTTTATTAATATAAATTAATTAATTATTAATTTGAACTGATGGAATAATCTTAATATAACAGAATATGTTTCATTTAATTAAAAAAAAAAAATGAATTCCATTTTTTTTTTAAATTAATGAATACCAATTTAAATTGCAAAAATTCTCAGCAACTGTAAATGTTGCACTATGAGTTTTGTCCGCTTACAACAATTTACCTGCAGGCGGCAGTCAGATAAATACACTCAGCCAGGTATGAAATGGGATTTTTGCCGGGCATAAATCTGATCTATAAAATGCTTGATATAAGAAACAGCTAGAGACCAAAGGACTTTATGCAATGTCAAAAGATAAAGGCTATGTGGGTCTAAACTCCAATTAATAAGATATCACAATGCCAGGAGATAACACGTTGCACTATGCTCTCTGTAAGTACTGCCCTATATAAAAAACTAATGCATCTATTTTTAGGACATTAATTGTGTTTATTCATAGTTTTCATTCTTTATTTGTTTAACAGATACTTTAGCCAAGTAAAAATGTAGCTGCTGAATTCCATGCGCATTACCACGCTGAACTAACAACACCTTTTAGACTTAGAAAGTTCATAACATTCTGTAGGCTTTAACTAAATCCTGAGAACAGATCTGGCAGTGTCTAAATTCAGCACAGTAAGCTTAACATTTTTAATTATAGTTTTGTCCCTATATTTAAAGTGATGGTAAACTGTTGTAAAATTGTGTACATACATTCTTCATAGGTCAAATAGCTAAACTGCCACTTTATTTTTCTTACTACTTACTTTATATTTTTATGTCTCAGTTTCTATTGATACATTCGCAATGTTTAGCTCTGCCCCTCATATTTTTCATTACAGCACTGAAGCAACGTGTATTAATGTCCCACCCGCTCTATACGTCAGAGCCTCTGCGCACTTCAGAAAGGCATATGAAATAGTGCATGCGTATTTCCGTGACGTCTGCCAAGTAAACATTGAATCACGAGAAGAGTGAACTGGATCTAGCATGCAATCATACCCTTACTTGAAAAACATAAATAAAAAAAATATATATATATATATATTATAAAAAATATATAAAAATTATATGCAGTCCCCACGCATGCGCTACATTCACGAGCATGTGCAAAATCAGGCCCGTTTCCCAACGCTCCTGATTGGAAGAGCGTGGTGGAAGATGTGCACTATATTGCGCATGGAACGACAGGCTTACTGATTGGATGCTGCTGAACATTGGATATTGTGCTACTGCGGGGGGCAGGAGGAGGCTCGCTTCATAGCAAAATTTTAACATTTTAATAGTATTGCTTAGATGAAAATTGAACTACATGTACAATAGGAGAAATAAATAACTTAAATAGGGTTTGCAAAAATAGAGTTTCACATCACTTTAAAACAGCCTGATCTTAAAATTATACTAAATAATGTGATTTAAGCAGAGTAAAAATAAGACTTACAAGAATGTCAAAATGAAACTTTCATAACCCAAAATGAGACCTTGCCCCAATCAAACCATTTACTTGACAGCATGAAGGAGCGTCAGGGTTCTGAATTCCATGGAACGCAAACAAACTGCCCAGGCACACCCACTGACCAACCAGACACATTCACAATCCCGCTCACTAACCACCTATGATCCCACCCTTCCCATCACAGCTCTACCTACAAAATGGTGACGAGCCCCCATCAACCACCTGAGTCCATGATACCCAGCAAGAAAAGATAGTTGGTATGATATTGTAATTATTATTTACAATATTAGATTGCAAATGCTATTTAAAAAATAAAATACAACAATACGCAGGAGTGGTCAGATAGACCAATATTAAAGACCAAAAATGAAAGAACACAAAATATGTTAAAATATTGAAAAAAAAGATGAAGTAAACAAGTTTTTTGTTTGTTTTAAACTAGTATAAAGCATGTTTGTGCACAGCTAGTGTGTCACATAGATGGCTCATTGGCTAATAAGGAAAACACCTGCATCTCTATTGGTGGATAGTGATATGCCTCACAGAGAGCAAATGTTTATTTCAGCACAGGAACATCCACTTAAAAAGGACCATTAAATACAGCAGAATTGCGTAATAAAAAGACAAAGCAAAAACACCTCTTAAATTTCAAATGAGTAGTACATTTTTTAATGACAAATTTCAACATTAGCTCAATTTTCCCTCCCCCTGCATCATGTGACAGCCATCAGCCAATTGCAGAATGCATATACATCTTGCACATGCTCAGTAGGATCTGGTGCCTCAGAAATTGTGCATATAACAAAATTGTTCACATTTTGATTATGGAAGTTGTTTACAATTCTGTGTTCTATTTGAATCATTAAAGTTGATTTTTACTTTATTGTTCATTTAAAAAAATACACTTTAAAATTACCTACTTCGGATGGAAAGAGTCCACAGCTGCATTCATTACTTTTGGGAATTAAGACACCCCAGCCAAAGACAGAAAAGATGTCTCCCCAATATCCTGCAAGCACGGAATGCAACTGAAGAGGCAAAGTCCTCCCAGTGTCTGGCCATAGAATACCAAAGTATTTGACCATTAAAAAGTGTGTAATACACCCAGGTGAAAAAACCCCAAGTTTGAGAACACAGAGTCCACAACAGGAGACAGAGGGTTCTTGCGAGGAAGAAGCAGTCAGCAAGAAAACAGACCGCAAAAGCAACCCCCAGACAGAGGGCACGTTCCAGGCAACCTAAGTCCTCGGACCTACACACAGGTCCCTGAAAAGGAGAACACAAAACCTCAATCGAGGCCCCCCGAGAAGAAGAGTACTGTATACCCTAAGAACCCGAAGGAAGAGTAAACCCTCTTCTATTCAATGGAGCAAGTTGAAAAGAAAATCTATACCCTAGCAGACAAAGCTAACAGGATAGACTCAACAAAGCTCACATACCAAGAGGAGACTGCGGCACGAATGCAGTTCCTGAGACCGCTCGGCCATCCTGATCTGCAGACCGACACTCAGCTGGACCAGGGAGGTACAGGAATGAGCATAAGGATAGCACAGCCATCCCCACAGAGCACAAGTACAACCCGACAACCAGGTCAAAGAAACCTACCAAACATCCCTCACTCAAACAGCCGCGAGAACCTCAACTGCATCCTCCTCAACACCCGATCCATCCACAAGCACACCATCGAAATCTGGAACCTGCTCAACTCCACCTCCCAGACGTCGCCTTCCTCACCGAAACCTGGCTCAACCCGACATCAGGGTCGGACATAGCCATCGCCATCTCCGATGGCTATAAAATCTCCCACAAAGACCTCAGCAACCGACCTGGAGGAGGCATTGCCATCATCCACAAACACTCCATCCAAGTCACAACCACCTCCGATGATGACTCACCAGACTGGGAACATCTACACTTCAAGGTTAACCACAACACCACCCTCCGCGGAACCCTCATCTACAGACCTCCAGGACCGCGTTCCGCCTTCTGTGACTCCATCACCGACCACCTTGCACCCCACGCCCTCGTCTCAAAGGACTACATCCTACGCAGCGAACTCAACTTCCATCAAGACAACCCCAATGACCACAACACCACCAACCTCCTGGAAAACCTTGGAACCATTGGACTGAAGCAACTTGTAAACGCCCCAACCCACATAGCCGGACACACCCTCGACCCGACCTTTTCCGCAGGCAACCACATCTCAGTCAATCACATAACCGAACTCCACTGGACTGACCATCACTGTATACACTTCTCCTTCAAAAAACCCACCACGCACCTCCGGCATCACCACCCGCCCCGCAGAAACTGGAACAACATCACCCAAGAGCAACTGCACTCCACCCTGATCAAGTCCCCCCCAGTGACCTCCACTGACGCCAACTCCCACGCCCGCCACCTACATCGATGGATCACAGACTGCGCAAATACCCTTGCCCCCCCTCAAGAATCCAGCCGCCAGCCAACTAACAAGGCCAGCTGGTTCACCCTCACCCTCCAGGACTCCAAACGCCACTGCAGACGATTAGAGAGAACATGGAGATCCAGCTAGTTCCCCTCTGACAAATCCGCCTACAAAGAAGCCGTCACCACCCACCTCATCAAAACCACAAAGAAAACCCCTATCCTAGACAGTATCCACGCCAAAACCCACAACAGCAAGGAGCTGTTCACAGTCATCAAGGAATTCTCCAAACCCAAGAGTGATACTAACGACATCCCACCCTCCCAGGACCTCTGCAACAACATCGCTACTTACTTCCACTGCAAGATCATCAACATCTATGACAGCCTTGAGCTCCGGAACTCACCACTCACCACCACCTCACCCAAACCCACCACGGACTACCTGGAGCCCCCTCACCACGGAGGACACACTCAGACCCATGCCCGCACCACATATTCAACAAAGCGGGTTTTACCCTCGCCCACGAACTCTGCCTCACCATAAACTGCTCCATCAAAACTGGCACCTTCCCAGAAGACTGGAAGCATGCAGAGCCGAAACCCCTGCTGAAGAAACCCACAGCTGACCCCATAGATCCTAAAGACTGCCGCCCCATCTCTCTACTCCCCTTTCCAGCCAAAGTAATCGAGAAAGCCATCAACGAACAACCACATAGAGACCAACCACATCTTGGACCCCTCCCAATCCGGTTTCAGGAGCAATCACAGCCCCGAGACCGCCCTCCTCGCCGCCACAGACGACATCCGTGCCCTGCTCGACCAAGGAGAGACTGCCGCCATCATCCTTCTAGACCTCTCAGCCGCATTCAACACTGTAGCCCACAGCACCCTCCTCACGTGCCTACACGATGCTGGCATCAGCAATAAGGCCCTGGAATGGATCACCTCCTTCCTCAGCAGCAGAACCCAGAAAGTCAGACTCCCACAGCAATCAGCTGCGGCGTACCCTAAGGCTCTTCTCTTAGCCCCACCCTCTTCAACATCTACATGGACCCTCTCACTGCCATCGTCCGACAACACAACCTCAACATAGTCTCCTACGCCAACGACACCCAGTTAATCTCACTCACCCGAGACCCCGCCACCACCAAGAAAAACGTACACGAAGGACTTACAGCAATCGCCACCTGGATGAACAACAACCGTCTCAAACTGAACACTGACAAGACCAAAAATTCTCCGCCTCGGACGCACCAAATCTGCATGGGATGACTCCTGGTGGCCCACATCCCTCGGACACCCTCCAACTCCAACACACCATGCACGAAATCTAGACGTCATCCTCGACTCATCACTTTCCATGGACAACCAAGTCAACGCCGTTTCTTCGACTTGTTTTCACATACTCCACAGAAACTAGAAAATCTGTCACCCACGCCCTCGTCAGTAGTCGACTGGACTACGGCAATGCACTCTACGCTGGGTCCACCATCAAGCTCCAGAAACGACTCCAACGCATCCAGAACACCTCGACCAGACTCATCCTCGACATCCCTCGCCAAAACCACATCATCGACCACCTAAGGAACCTACACTGGCTCCCCGTCAACAAGAGAATCACCTTCAAGCTCCTAACCCATGCATTCAAGGCCCTCCACATCGGTCCTGAATACATCAACCACTGTGTCAATTTCAACACCCCCTCCAGACAACTCTGCTCTGCCGACCAAGCACTCACAGTCATCCCCCGCATCAAGAAAAAAACAGCTGGAGGAAAATCCTTCTCCTATATGGCAGCTAGGTCATGGAACTCCCTCCCGCTGCACCTCAGACAATCCACCTCCCTTACAAACTTCATGAAGGACCTCAAGACCTGGCTCTTCGACTGAATTATCTTCCATTAGCCCCACTATCCCCCCCTCCCATAGCGCCTTGAGACCCTCACGGGTGATTAGTTTGCGCTTTACAATTACCCAATAGATAGATAGATAGATAGACAGACCCAACAAGTCTGCTTGGAGCCAGCAAGACCCCAGGGGGAACCAATCCCACCCTTTCACCTCCCATCCAGGAGAAGCCCCAAGCAAGGACTCTATCTCCATAGGGAGGAGAATATCCCCTAAAGAAAAGGGATGATGCCGGGCCGGAAGGGCCCCGAAGTCACCGGTTAATGGGAAGAGAAATTTCCAACACAGATGTCCTAGAAACGGACCCCCTACAAGTAGCTTTCCAAGCAGAGGCACAGCCAACCCATTCGCCTGCAGAGCAGGGAATCTACGGGAACACTGGCAAGCAGACCAGGGGAATGCAACCCTAAGACGCACCAGAATTGAACATCCTGCGCCAGCAGCTGGGTATGAACCAACCACCCTTGAGGCTCAAGCCACACGGCTAACCACCAGATGACATGGGCTACTCCGTGGCAAACATTAAAAAAAATACTCCGAAACCCTGGTCAACCATGACCGAGTTAGGTAGATGGAGCAAGGACATAGCCCAAGTTCCCACCACCGTGGAACACCCCGACCAGCCCTTGATTCCAAAACCACCCAAGGCTAGGTCAGTAAAAAAGCCAAGCGAAGCTTCAGCAACCGGAAGTCTCAGGGAGAAAAACAGGTCCGAGCACCTAATAGTTCAGGCAAACCTTACCTTAGAACTAAACACCCCAACCGGCAAAAAAGCCAGACACAAGAGTATGGATGCATATCCAGAGATTCCAGATAGCGAGAGGAATGCGAAAGCTCCGACCAAAGGAAGGAACTACCCGAAGCTAAAGTCCAACGCTCCAAGGAGCAAGGCTAGAAGCCATTTGAAGATACTTCTCAGAGCCTCAGGACAACCAAGGGAAAAGGACTAGTCTCCCTAACACCTCCGCACAAGCAGATGACACAAGGAAGAAAAAGGCACTAAGCCTACCCAGCTCCGGAAAACCCTGAGCTAAGTCCCTGCAGGGAACCACCATCACCCGGAAACACAGATCCTTAAAAGGAGATCTACTCACCCAGAGGCAATGGAAGAAGACCCAAAGGCCTCTTATAACTCAGTGAAGAGTAAGAGCTGTATCTAGATATACTAGAAACAGCTTATGCTTACACCAGCAAGGTATCAAGATCTGCAACAGGTTTCAAACTGCAAACCTCCCGCATGCTAGACAGCTATCCTGTACAAGCTGTTGGATCAAGCCCAAAAGGACAAATCCAGAGGCCTAAAAAATGGAAGGCCAAACCTCTCAATCACTGTAAGGGGCATTAAGCCCTCCCACCCTCCACCACATGGGGGAGGAAACTAAGTTCCAATAAAATCAGATGTCAGAGTGATGCAGCGGAAAAACTCCCCTACCTGGTCATCTGTGACTGGAGGCTATAAGGACTGAAACAATCCTTCCCACCTCACGGACCCACAGGTCCTCTTGAATGCTTAGTTGAACATAAAAAAACAATGATTAACCTTAGCACTCAGCGCTTCTACCAAACCAGCCGTGCAGTACAGCGCCACATGTCTGAACAGCCGCAAAAGAACACGACAGGAACAGCCTGCACCTAGGGTCCCAACCGGGAAGCTGAGGAAGGGAAACAAACAGAAAACAGACATTTTCTAAAATGTCCAACAACTTCCGAAGTAGTAATATAGAGTATCAATCCCAGAAGGTTCCTGAAGAAAACAAAAACAAAATAAAAGACATAAAATATAAGGCAACCCGGAGGTTAACGCCCCAAAAAGACACAGGCCTACCCGCAGGACCAGCCAAACGGAGCCCTATCACACAAAACTGGGAAAGATCTCAAACAAATGACAATCCGGAGATTACTTCATCCCCACATGTCTAATGAGGTGCACCATTCAAATTATCAGACTGAAAATCCCCGTAACGATAGGGTCAGTCAATAACTGAAAAACATGTCTGAGCAACACGCGAAGGCGCTCAATCCTGTAACAGAAGGCACAACACTCAGGGACAGATACCCCCGCGGGGAACTGTAGAGGCCCTCCCCAAGGCGGAAGGCCCGGGACGAGAGGGCACAATCACATTCTCAAATAAACGTCTGGACTCTGCAGACGAACAATCGCCAACATTATGTGAAAGCGAAAACGTGCTGCAACCTCCGGGGGAAACACGCCACCCCGCATGGAGGAACCATAAACTGGGTTACCCGCATGTGCAGCAGTATGATTTGGTAGGGAACTCGCCTCTCGGAGGACAGGACCCCCAGAGGCGGATGGCTCAGCAGTCCCTTGATTCCCCGCACCCGAGGAACCAGGCACTCTGAAATGGCATACGGAACAAAACTGGTTGACAGGCGTCAACAAGGCCACTCCAGATTCATCACCGGACACAGAATCTGAAATCAAAATAGTGTCAGCATCAGAATCCTCCACAACTGGATAGAGGATATTTAAATATGGACTAAAGTAGTAAAAACTAAAACGGCATCTGACACCCCCAATGGCTGGGGCACTCACCACATCCTATGACCAGACCCCTGCGGAATAGAAATTTTCCTTCGCCACACGGTCAGGAATGCGGAAATGGAACAACAGAACGTAGCCACGCCCGAACACAAGGTGAACCGTACAGTCCAAACAAGCGCGCCCAACCAAAAGGCTGCGTCACTTCCAAAGGCCTAATTGTTCCAACCACGAGCCCAGTAAACATCGCACATAAGCAGGTTGAATTACATAAACATGATTATAAAAAAAAACCCTGTTCAATAACCCCCCTCAGGCGATATTAACCCTCGATGTAAAAGTTAGACCCGCAAGGTGGTAGCCCCTCGGGAAACATTCACATTACAGTACATTGCAAATAATGTCAAATGTTACAATCTTACCGGAATCTACGCCGTGGAACAGGAACACGGCCCTTCAAGTGTGACGGATAGAAGCATCGCCTCCGCCATGGACTTGAGAGAAGAAAGCAGGCAGCGAAGCGAAGTTTGACAGTTTGATTGCTTGAGGAGCTGTTAACATGAGTCGGGATGTTTCACAGAAAGAAACTCCCTGCATCTCCGGACTCTAACTTTTATCCAAGCCCTCACTAAGAGACTGACAGGACTACTTAAAACTCCTGTCCCGGGGGGGGCGTGTCTGACCATCGACTGCGATGGCTGCATTTAATTAGGGCTCAGCAGAGGAACTGATAAAATCGCTGTTTATCACTCCTATATTCCACTCACTAAGTTAAACCTCAGAGATGTGAAGATACCTAGTGTCTGTGGAGAAGTTTTAAACATTATTTGCCGTGAATTACAGCCCAGCAGACCATTTGTGAGCTGTGCAGCGGAGGCCTGGTGATGGCCTGGAACCTCATCCACCCCTCCATAGTTCTGACATTATCAGATACATACCAGCCGGTTGTGCTGAAGATTGACCACATTCTTTGTTCCACCCAGCTACTAAAGTGGGGCTACTCTAAAATATTCCCTATATCTCTCGACATGGAAGACCTCCCGCAGATGCTGCGGCTGATTTTTGAGGACTTTGAAACAACCATTATACGTACATTGGATCGTATGGTTGGGCCCACTTGTATTGAGATGGTGCAGTATCCGAAGCTCCCCCCAGATGACTCGTTACTTGCGGAGGCACAGAAGCAGGATGCTAGATGCGCAGAGTCCACCTACACTAAACTAACCCCGTGGGATGTGGCCGACCCTTAGGTGCAGACCACTACTTTTCTAGTGCATAACAGAGGTAGACCAACGGACTCCAAGGTAGGCATGCAAGCTCTCATACCGCACATGTCTATAGGGTTGATACCGAGAGCACAGGAACCTAGCGACCTGGTATTTGTTCAACTCCTATACGCTTGGAAGAGTGTCATTGAGGAGACATCTGCATGCTGGTTTGATTCAAAGCCAGATTTCACATCAACTTTAACGCCGGTCTGTTTCTATCAAGAGGTGGTAGAGGTTGAATACATATCTCTGCCCTGGCCCCATAATATTCCCATCACATAAGAGATTGAGAGCACTGGAGTGGGGTAGGATACTATGATCTCCATAGCAGAAACTGCATTGATCTTTTAGTGCGGTAACTGCCCAAGTATTGCTGTTAACCTGATATACATATTGGAATGATTCATAATGACACAGACTCACTGGCGTAGACCTCACGAAAGGTATAGATTCTTTGATTAGTCATACAGTTTCACCTCGCTAGACGCTCAGTTCTGATTATAAGTCATATTTTGTCTATACTAAGTGTTCTTTTTAATGTTTGTAGTTCTGCTATAGTATATGTTAGCTATTCCTCCTGAACTGAATGTGGGCTAGATCTTACATGGACCTCACTGTCTCCCTGATCTGGGAATTGGCTGAAAGCTGGACGTTTTGACTGTAAGCTATGTAGCATGGAGGGGAGGAACGATCTACTACTCTGGAGAGTAGATTTTGTCATACACAATCAGTCAGGGTGAATTCAAGTATATGGTCGCACTCTACAACATGCTAATGTAAAGATTTGCGGGACTATGATATTCAATGAAATCTAGTAAATAAAGTAAATTTTAGTGATCTGTTATATGCCATATTTTAGCTAGACTAGATGTTTGACTGGGTTTTGAGCATGTGCAACTATTATATAGAACATTATACTATAGGCTCCTGACTGTGCCACCCTGATTTCTAATCTGTATAATATCACCTAGGTCCATACCCTATAAGATGAGCACAACTCCTCCAGTTTATGTTGTATAGTATGGGGCCTATCTCAATATGCCTATTTCATAAAGATACAAAGTCAGTTTTTAGTCATTAGAGTCCACTATATGCTCTTACATATTAATTTCTGATCACCCTTTGATATAAAGTTATTCAAATGTGCGCGCTCTGCAATGGATTCATTAAGGAATTAATGTTAGTTTTATCCATTTATAGATTTCCTATCTAAGACTCACAAGGGCCTAATACACTACTAGGGCCTTATACCATTGTACCTTGTGATTTGTTATGACAAAATGAGCGCTATTGATTATTTTCCTTTATACCCCTGAAATTTTATATATCCTAACAGAAACCCCCTTTTACACAAGGGTCTCTTGGTCTTATTTAGTAGCCCCCCCCCCCCCCTTAGAGAATATACATACTTACTACTTCAGTAACTCTCTAACTTTCCTTTATTTGTAAAGGTGCTAAGATTGTCTTTTTTTTATACCAACTGGCATGTGTTCATAGATACTCTACATGTTTTTTTCATGTAACTAATTATATCTATAGTTGTTATATACTGAAGGTCCATAAGCGGCCCTATATGGTTATAATCCTCCTACTATTTGTTCTCAAGGTCCAGAAGAGGCCTAGTCTGCTTCTAGGAGGTTGGAAAAAATGAGGGTATGAGCTTGATAACTTTTGTTTTCTTGTTACTGCAGGTATTACTTGGACAATAGGCTGTACTACTGCTTTCTTTACTCCGATGTATTAGCTACAATTGTTATGCTGCATGTCACTTTATGGTCATGAAGTGTAATGACTGCGTATTCTTTTTTGTATTTTTCTTTGTTTTAAAGATACCTGTATGTTTATATTTCTTTTACCCTCAATAAAAATATATTTAAAAAAAAAAAAAAACTCCTGTCCCATGCCGAAGAATACTACTCTCCATAAGAGACAAAAACAAAAATTTAAAATTCTGACACTTCTCTGCCATCCTCCTGGGACGAAAGGCAAAGAATGACTGGGGGATGAGGGGAGTGGGAGGAGTATTTAAGCCTTTGGCTGGGTTGTCTTTGCCTCCTCCTGGTGGCCAGGTTCTTATTTCCCAAAAGTAATGAATGCACCTGTGG